>NW_025728154.1:0-300000 GCF_021461385.2 Schistocerca piceifrons | reverse complement strand
TTCAAAAGGAACAATGCCGAGTTTAGTACAAAAGGACTGACACTCTAACTTTCTATGATTTGAACCTCTCCTGTGAGTCCAGTTTTAGATTCCGATACTTCACTTCAGGTTTACTGTATCCCTTGGACCTTCTTATTGACGAAGAAACACAGAAATTGCATCGGAATTAAATTCAAAAGGCACAATGCCGACTTAAGTACAAGAGGACTAACACTCTAACTTTCTATGATTTGAACCTGTCCCGTGAGTCCAGTTTTGGAATCCGATTCTTCACTTCAGGTTTACTGCATCCCTTGGACCTTCTTATTGACGAAGAAACACAGAAATTGCATCGGAATTAAATTCAAAAGGCACAATGCCGACCTAAGTACAAGAGGACTGACACCCTAACTTTTTATGATTTGAACCTCTCCTGTGAGTCCAGTTTTAGATTCCGATACTTTACTTCAGGTTTACTGAATCCCTTGGACCTTCTTATTGACGAAGAAACACAGAAGTTGCATCTGAATTTAATACAAAAGGCACAATGCTGATTTAAGTACAAGAGGACTGACACTATAGCTTTCTATGATTTGAACCTCTCCTCTGAGCCCAGTTTCAGATTCCGATGCTTCACTTCAGGTTTACTGTATACCTTGGACCTTCTTATTGACGATGAAGCACAGAAATTGCATCGGAATTAAATACGAAAGGCAGAGTGCCGACTTAAGTACAAGAGGACTGACACTCTACCTTTCTACGATTTGAACCTCTGCTGTGAGTCCAGTTTTAGATTCCGATGCTTCACTTCAGGCTTACTGTATACCTTGGACCTTCTTATTGACGATGATACACACAAATTGCATCGGAATTAAATTCAAAAGTCACATTGCCGACTTAACTACAAGAGGACGGCTACTCTAACTGTCTATGATTTGAACCTCTCCTGTGAGTCCAGTTTTAGATTCCGATGCTTCACTTCAGGTTTACTGTATACCTTGGACCTTCTTATTGACCATGAAACACAGAAATTGCATCGGAATTAAATTCAAAAGGCACAATGCCGACATAAGAACAAGAGGACTGACACCCTAAATTTCTATGATTTTAACCTCTCCTGTGAGTCCTGTTTTAGATTCCGATACTTCACTTCAGGTTTACTGTATCCCTTGACCTTCTTATTGACGAAGAAACACAGAAAATTGCATCCGAATTTAATACAAAAGCACAATGCCGACTTAAGTACAAGAGGATTGACACTCTAACTTTCTATGATTTGAACCGATCCTGTGAGTCCAGTTTTAGATTCCGATGCTTCATTTCAGATTTACTGTATACCCTGGACCTTCTTATTGACGATGAAACACAGATATTGCATCGGGATTAAATTCAAAGGAACAATGCCGACTTTAGTACAAAAGGACTGACACTCTAACTTTCTATGATTTGAACCTCTCCTGTGAGTCCAGGTTCAGATTCCGATGATTCACTTCAGGTTTACTGTATACCTTGGACTTCTTATTGACGATGAATCACAGAAATTGCATTGGATTTAAATACAAAACGCACAATGCTGACTTAAGTACAAGAGGACTGACTCTATAACTTTCTATGATTTGAACCTATCTTGTGAGTCCAGTTTTTGATTCTGATGCTTCACTTCAGGTTTACTGTATACCTTGGACCGTCTTATTGACGATGAAGCACAGAAAATGCATCGGAATTAAATTCAAAAGGCACAATGCCGACTTAAGTACAAGAGGACGGACACACTAACTTTCTATGATTTGAACCACTCCTGTGAGTCCAGTTTTAGATTCCGATGCTTCACTTCAGGTTTACTGTATACCTTGGAAATTCTTATTGACGATGAACCACAGAAAATGCATTGGAATTAAATTCAAAAGGCACAATGCCGACTTAAGTACAAGAGACTGACACTCTAAATTTCTATGATTTGAACCTCTCCTGTGAGTCCAGTTTTAGATTCCGATGCTTCACTTCGGGTTTACTGTACCCCTTGGACCTTCTTATAGACGATAAAACACAGAAATTGCATCGGAATTTAATGCAAAAGGCACAATGGCGACAAAAGTAAAAGAGGACTGACACTCTAACTTTCTATGATTTGAACCTCTCCTGTGAGTCTAGTTTCAGATTCCGATGCTTCACTTCAGGTTTACTGTATCCCTTGGTCCTTCTTATTGACGAAGAAACACAGAAATTGCATCCGAATTTAATACAAAAGCACAATGCCGACTTAAGTACAAGAGGACTGACACTCTAACTTTCTATGATTTGAACCGATCCTGTGAGTCCAGTTTTAGATTCCGATGTTTCACTTCAGGTTAACTGTATACCTTGGACCTTCTTATTGACGATGAAACACAGAAATTGCATCGGAATTAAATTCAAAAGGCACAATGCCGACTTAAGTACAAGAGGACTGACACTCTATATTTCTATGATTTGAACCTCTGCTGTGAGTCCAGTTTTAGATTCCGATGCTTCACTATAGGCTTATTGTATACCTTGGACCTTCTTATTGACGATGATACACACAAATTGCATCGGAATTAAATTCAAAAGTCACATTGCCGACTTAACTAAAAGAGGACGGCTACTGTAACTGTCTATGATTTGAACCTCTCCTGTGAGTCCAGTTTTAGATTCCGATGCTTCACTTCAGGTTTACTGTATACCTTGGACCTTCTTATTGACGATGAAACACAGAAATTGCATCGGAATTAAATTCAAAAGGCACAATGCCGATTTAAGTACAAGAGGACTGACACTCTAACTTTCTATGATTTCAACCTCTGTTGTGAGTCCAGTTTTAGATTCCGATGCTTCACTTCAGGCTTACTGTATACCTTGGACCTTCTTATTGACGATGATACACACAAATTGCATCGGAATTAAATTCAAAAGTCACATTGCTGACTTAACTACAAGAGGACGGCTACTCTAACTGTCTATGATTTGAACCTCTCCTGTGAGTCCAGTTTTAGATTCCGATGCTTCACTTCAGGTTTACTGTATACCTTGGACCTTCTTATTGACCATGAAACACAGAAATTGCATCGGAATTAAATTCAAAAGGCACAATGCCGACATAAGAACAAGAGGACTGACACCCTAAATTTCTATGATTTTAACCTCTCCTGTGAGTCCAGTTTTAGATTCCGATGCTTCACTTCAGGCTTACTGTATACCTTGGACCTTCTTATTGACGATGATACACACAAATTGCATCGGAATTAAATTCAAAAGTCACATTGCCGACTTAACTACAAGAGGACGGCTACTCTAACTGTCTATGATTTGAACCTCTCCTGTGAGTCCAGTTTTAGATTCCGATGCTTCACTTCAGGTTTACTGTATACCTTGGACCTTCTTATTGACCATGAAACACAGAAATTGCATCGGAATTAAATTCAAAAGGCACAATGCCGACATAAGAACAAGAGGACTGACACCCTAAATTTCTATGATTTTAACCTCTCCTGTGAGTCCTGTTTTAGATTCCGATACTTCACTTCAGGTTTACTGTATCCCTTGGACCTTCTTATTGACGAAGAAACACAGAAATTGCATCCGAATTTAATACAAAAGCACAATGCCGACTTAAGTACAAGAGGATTGACACTCTAACTTTCTATGATTTGAACCGATCCTGTGAGTCCAGTTTTAGATTCCGATGCTTCATTTCAGATTTACTGTATACCCTGGACCTTCTTATTGACGATGAAACACAGATATTGCATCGGGATTAAATTCAAAGGAACAATGCCGACTTTAGTACAAAAGGACTGACACTCTAACTTTCTATGATTTGAACCTCTCCTGTGAGTCCGAGGTTCAGATTCCGATGATTCACTTCAGGTTTACTGTATACCTTGGACCTTCTTATTGACGATGAATCACAGAAATTGCATTGGATTTAAATACAAAACGCACAATGCTGACTTAAGTACAAGAGGACTGACTCTATAACTTTCTATGATTTGAACCTATCTTGTGAGTCCAGTTTTTGATTCTGATGCTTCACTTCAGGTTTACTGTATACCTTGGACCGTCTTATTGACGATGAAGCACAGAAAATGCATCGGAATTAAATTCAAAAGGCACAATGCCGACTTAAGTACAAGAGGACGGACACACTAACTTTCTATGATTTGAACCACTCCTGTGAGTCCAGTTTTAGATTCCGATGCTTCACTTCAGGTTTACTGTATACCTTGGAAATTCTTATTGACGATGAACCACAGAAAATGCATTGGAATTAAATTCAAAAGGCACAATGCCGACTTAAGTACAAGAGGACTGACACTCTAAATTTCTATGATTTGAACCTCTCCTGTGAGTCCAGTTTTAGATTCCGATGCTTCACTTCGGGTTTACTGTACCCCTTGGACCTTCTTATAGACGATAAAACACAGAAATTGCATCGGAATTTAATGCAAAAGGCACAATGGCGACAAAAGTAAAAGAGGACTGACACTCTAACTTTCTATGATTTGAACCTCTCCTGTGAGTCTAGTTTCAGATTCCGATGCTTCACTTCAGGTTTACTGTATCCCTTGGTCCTTCTTATTGACGAAGAAACACAGAAATTGCATCCGAATTTAATACAAAAGCACAATGCCGACTTAAGTACAAGAGGACTGACACTCTAACTTTCTATGATTTGAACCGATCCTGTGAGTCCAGTTTTAGATTCCGATGTTTCACTTCAGGTTAACTGTATACCTTGGACCTTCTTATTGACGATGAAACACAGAAATTGCATCGGAATTAAATTCAAAAGGCACAATGCCGACTTAAGTACAAGAGGACTGACACTCTATATTTCTATGATTTGAACCTCTGCTGTGAGTCCAGTTTTAGATTCCGATGCTTCACTATAGGCTTATTGTATACCTTGGACCTTCTTATTGACGATGATACACACAAATTGCATCGGAATTAAATTCAAAAGTCACATTGCCGACTTAACTAAAAGAGGACGGCTACTGTAACTGTCTATGATTTGAACCTCTCCTGTGAGTCCAGTTTTAGATTCCGATGCTTCACTTCAGGTTTACTGTATACCTTGGACCTTCTTATTGACGATGAAACACAGAAATTGCATCGGAATTAAATTCAAAAGGCACAATGCCGATTTAAGTACAAGAGGACTGACACTCTAACTTTCTATGATTTCAACCTCTGTTGTGAGTCCAGTTTTAGATTCCGATGCTTCACTTCAGGCTTACTGTATACCTTGGACCTTCTTATTGACGATGATACACACAAATTGCATCGGAATTAAATTCAAAAGTCACATTGCTGACTTAACTACAAGAGGACGGCTACTCTAACTGTCTATGATTTGAACCTCTCCTGTGAGTCCAGTTTTAGATTCCGATGCTTCACTTCAGGTTTACTGTATACCTTGGACCTTCTTATTGACCATGAAACACAGAAATTGCATCGGAATTAAATTCAAAAGGCACAATGCCGACATAAGAACAAGAGGACTGACACCCTAAATTTCTATGATTTTAACCTCTCCTGTGAGTCCAGTTTTAGATTCCGATACTTCACTTCAGGTTTACTGTATCCCTTGGACCTTCTTATTGACGAAGGAACACAGAAATTGCATCCGAATTTAATACAAAAGCACAACGCCGACTTAAGTACAAGAGGACTGACACTCTAACTTTCTATGATTTGAACCGATCCTGTGAGTCCAGTTTTAGATTCCGATGCTTCATTTCAGCTTTACTGTATACCCTGGACCTTTTTATTGACGATGAAACACAGAAATTGCATCGGAATTAAATTCAAAAGAAACAATGCCGACTATAGTACAAAAGGACTGACACTCTAACTTTCTATGATTTGAACCTCTACTGTGAGTCCAGGTTCACATTCCGATGATTCACTTCAGGTTGACTGTATACCTTGGACCTTCTCATTGACGATGAATCACAGAAATTGCATCGGAATTAAATTCAAAAGGCACAATGCCGACTTAAGTACAAGAGGACTGACACTCTAAATTTCTATGATTTGAACCTCTCCTGTGAGTCCAGTTTTAGATTCCGATACCTCACTTAAGGTTTACTGTATTCCGTGGACCTTCATATTGACGATGAAACACAGAAATTGCAACGGAATTAAATTCAAAAGGCACAATGCCGACTTAAGTACAAGAGCACTAACACTCTAACTTTCTATGATTTGAACCTGTCCCGTGAGTCCAGTTTTGGATTCCGATTCTTCACTTCAGGTTTACTGTATCCCTTGGCCCTTCTTATTGACGATAAAACACAGAAATTGCATCGGAATTTAAAGCAAAAGGCACAATGCCGACTTAAGTAAAAGAGGACTGACACTCTAACTTTCTATGATTTGAACCTCTCCTGTGAGTCCAGTTTCAGATTCCGATGCTTCACTTCAGGTTTACTGTATCCCTTGGACCTTCTTATTGACGAAGAAACACAGAAATTGCATCGGAATTAAATTCAAAAGGAACAATGCCGAGTTTAGTACAAAAGGACTGACACTCTAACTTTCTATGATTTGAACCTCTCCTGTGAGTCCAGTTTTAGATTCCGATACTTCACTTCAGGTTTACTGTATCCCTTGGACCTTCTTATTGACGAAGAAACACAGAAATTGCATCGGAATTAAATTCAAAAGGCACAATGCCGACTTAAGTACAAGAGGACTAACACTCTAACTTTCTATGATTTGAACCTGTCCCGTGAGTCCAGTTTTGGAATCCGATTCTTCACTTCAGGTTTACTGCATCCCTTGGACCTTCTTATTGACGAAGAAACACAGAAATTGCATCGGAATTAAATTCAAAAGGCACAATGCCGACCTAAGTACAAGAGGACTGACACCCTAACTTTCTATGATTTGAACCTCTCCTGTGAGTCCAGTTTTAGATTCCGATACTTTACTTCAGGTTTACTGAATCCCTTGGACCTTCTTATTGACGAAGAAACACAGAAGTTGCATCTGAATTTAATACAAAAGGCACAATGCTGATTTAAGTACAAGAGGACTGACACTATAGCTTTCTATGATTTGAACCTCTCCTCTGAGCCCAGTTTCAGATTCCGATGCTTCACTTCAGGTTTACTGTATACCTTGGACCTTCTTATTGACGATGAAGCACAGAAATTGCATCGGAATTAAATACGAAAGGCAGAGTGCCGACTTAAGTACAAGAGGACTGACACTCTACCTTTCTACGATTTGAACCTCTGCTGTGAGTCCAGTTTTAGATTCCGATGCTTCACTTCAGGCTTACTGTATACCTTGGACCTTCTTATTGACGATGATACACACAAATTGCATCGGAATTAAATTCAAAAGTCACATTGCCGACTTAACTACAAGAGGACGGCTACTCTAACTGTCTATGATTTGAACCTCTCCTGTGAGTCCAGTTTTAGATTCCGATGCTTCACTTCAGGTTTACTGTATACCTTGGACCTTCTTATTGACCATGAAACACAGAAATTGCATCGGAATTAAATTCAAAAGGCACAATGCCGACATAAGAACAAGAGGACTGACACCCTAAATTTCTATGATTTTAACCTCTCCTGTGAGTCCTGTTTTAGATTCCGATACTTCACTTCAGGTTTACTGTATCCCTTGGACCTTCTTATTGACGAAGAAACACAGAAATTGCATCCGAATTTAATACAAAAGCACAATGCCGACTTAAGTACAAGAGGATTGACACTCTAACTTTCTATGATTTGAACCGATCCTGTGAGTCCAGTTTTAGATTCCGATGCTTCATTTCAGATTTACTGTATACCCTGGACCTTCTTATTGACGATGAAACACAGAAATTGCATCGGGATTAAATTCAAAGGAACAATGCCGACTTTAGTACAAAAGGACTGACACTCTAACTTTCTATGATTTGAACCTCTCCTGTGAGTCCAGGTTCAGATTCCGATGATTCACTTCAGGTTTACTGTATACCTTGGACCTTCTTATTGACGATGAATCACAGAAATTGCATTGGATTTAAATACAAAACGCACAATGCTGACTTAAGTACAAGAGGACTGACTCTATAACTTTCTATGATTTGAACCTATCTTGTGAGTCCAGTTTTTGATTCTGATGCTTCACTTCAGGTTTACTGTATACCTTGGACCGTCTTATTGACGATGAAGCACAGAAAATGCATCGGAATTAAATTCAAAAGGCACAATGCCGACTTAAGTACAAGAGGACGGACACACTAACTTTCTATGATTTGAACCACTCCTGTGAGTCCAGTTTTAGATTCCGATGCTTCACTTCAGGTTTACTGTATACCTTGGAAATTCTTATTGACGATGAACCACAGAAAATGCATTGGAATTAAATTCAAAAGGCACAATGCCGACTTAAGTACAAGAGGACTGACACTCTAAATTTCTATGATTTGAACCTCTCCTGTGAGTCCAGTTTTAGATTCCGATGCTTCACTTCGGGTTTACTGTACCCCTTGGACCTTCTTATAGACGATAAAACACAGAAATTGCATCGGAATTTAATGCAAAAGGCACAATGGCGACAAAAGTAAAAGAGGACTGACACTCTAACTTTCTATGATTTGAACCTCTCCTGTGAGTCTAGTTTCAGATTCCGATGCTTCACTTCAGGTTTACTGTATCCCTTGGTCCTTCTTATTGACGAAGAAACACAGAAATTGCATCCGAATTTAATACAAAAGCACAATGCCGACTTAAGTACAAGAGGACTGACACTCTAACTTTCTATGATTTGAACCGATCCTGTGAGTCCAGTTTTAGATTCCGATGTTTCACTTCAGGTTAACTGTATACCTTGGACCTTCTTATTGACGATGAAACACAGAAATTGCATCGGAATTAAATTCAAAAGGCACAATGCCGACTTAAGTACAAGAGGACCGACACTCTATATTTCTATGATTTGAACCTCTGCTGTGAGTCCAGTTTTAGATTCCGATGCTTCACTATAGGCTTACTGTATACCTTGGACCTTCTTATTGACGATGATACACACAAATTGCATCGGAATTAAATTCAAAAGTCACATTGCCGACTTAACTAAAAGAGGACGGCTACTGTAACTGTCTATGATTTGAACCTCTCCTGTGAGTCCAGTTTTAGATTCCGATGCTTCACTTCAGGTTTACTGTATACCTTGGACCTTCTTATTGACCATGAAACACAGAAATTGCATCGGAATTAAATTCAAAAGGCACAATGCCGACATAATAACAAGAGGACTGACACCCTAAATTTCTATGATTTTAAGCTCTCCTGTGAGTCCAGTTTTAGATTCCGATACTTCACTTCAGGTTTACTGTATCCCTTGGACCTTCTTATTGACGAAGAAACACAGAAATTGCATCCGAATTTAATACAAAAGCACAATGCCGACTTAAGTACAAGGGGACTGACACTCTAACTTTCTATGATTTGAACCGATCCTGTGAGTCCAGTTTTAAATTCCGATGCTTCATTTCAGATTTACTGTATACCCTGGACCTTCTTATTGACGATGAAACACAGAAATTGCATCGGAATTAAATTCAAAAGGAACAATGCCGACTTTAGTACAAAAGGACTGACACTCTATCTTTCTATGATTTGAACCTCTCCTGTGAGTCCAGGTTCAGATTCCGATGATTCACTTCAGGTTGACTGTATACCTTGGACCTTCTTATTGACGATGAATCACAGAAATTGCATCGGATTTAAATACAAAACGCACAATGCTGACTTAAGTAAAAGAGGACTGACTCTATAACTTTCTATGATTTGAACCTATCTTGTGAGTCCAGTTTTTGATTCCGATGCTTCACTTCAGGTTTACTGTATACCTTGGACCTTCTTATTGACGATGAAGCACAGAAAATGCATCGGAATTAAATTCAAAAGGCACAATGCCGACTTAAGTACAAGAGGACGGACACACCAACTTTCTATGATTTGAACCACTCCTGTGAGTCCAGTTTTAGATTCCGATGCTTCACTTCAGGTTTACTGTATACCTTGGAAATTCTTATTGACGATGAAGCACAGAAAATGCATCGGAATTAAATTCAAAAGGCACAATGCCGACTTAAGTACAAGAGGACTGACACTCTAAATTTCTATGATTTGAACCTCTTCTGTGAGTCCAGTTTTAGATTCCGATGCTTCACTTCAGGTTTACTGTATCCCTTGGACCTTCCTATTGACGATAAAACACAGAAATTGCATCGGAATTTAATGCAAAAGGCACAATGCCGACTTAAGTAAAAGAGGACTGACACTCTAACTTTCTATGATATGAACCTCTCCTGTGAGTCCAGTTTCAGATTCCGATGCTTCACTTCAGCTTTACTGTATCCCTTGGACCTTCTTATTGACGAAGAAACACAGAAATTGCATCCGAATTTAATACAAAAGCACAATGCCGACTTAAGTACAAGAGGACTGACACTCTAACTTTCTATGATTTGAACCGATCCTGTTAGTCCAGTCTTAGATTCCGATGCTTCACTTCAGATTTACAGTATACCCTGGACCTTCTTATTGACGATGAAACACAGAAATTGCATCGGAATAAAATTCATAAGGAACAATGCCGACTTTAGTACAAAAAGACTGACACTCTAACTTTCTATGATTTGAACCTCTCCTGTGAGTCCAGTTTTAGATTCCGATACTTCACTTCAGGTTTACTGTATCCCTTGGACCTTCTTATTGACGAAGAAACACAGAAATTGCATCGGAATTAAATTCAAAAGGCACAATGCCGACCTAAGTACAAGAGGACTGACACCCTAACTTTCTATGATTTGAACCTCTCCTGTGAGTCCAGTTTTAGATTCCGATACTTTACTTCAGGTTTACTGAAGCCCTTGGACCTTCTTATTGACGATGAAGCACAGAAATTGCTTCGGAATTAAATACGAATGGCAGAGTGCCGACTTAAGTACAAGAGGACTGACACTCTAACTTTCTATGATTTGAACCTCTCCTGTGAGTCCAGTTTTAGATTCCGATGCTTCACTTCAGGTTTACTGTATCCCTTGGACCTTCTTATTGACGATGAAACACAGAAATAGCATCCGAATTTAATACAAAAGGCACAATGACGACTTAAGTACAAGAGGACTGACACTCTAACTTTCTATGATTTGAACCTCTCCTGTGAGTCCAGTTTTAGATTCCGATGCTTCACTTCAGATTTACTGTATACCTTGGACCTTCTTAATGACGATGAAACTCAGAAATTGCATCGGAATTTAAAGCAAAAGGCACAATGCCGACTTAAGTACAAGAGGACTGACACTCTAACTTTCTATGATTTGAACCTGTCCCGTGAGTCCAGTTTTGGATTCCGATTCTTCACTTCAGGTTTATTGTATCCCTTGGACCTTCTTATTGACGATAAAACACAGAAATTGCATCGGAATTTAATGCAAAAGGCACAATGCCGACTTAAGTAAAAGAGGACTGACACTCTAACTTTCTATGATTTGAACCTCTCCTGTGAGTCCAGTTTCAGATTCCGATGCTTTACTTCAGGTTTACTGAATCCCTTGGACCTTCTTATTGACGAAGAAACACAGAAGTTGCATCCGAATTTAATACAAAAGGCACAATGCTGATTTAAGTACAAGAGGACTGACACTATAACTTTCTATGATTTGAACCTCTCCTCTGAGCCCAGTTTTAGATTCCGATGCTTCACTTCAGGTTTACTGTATCCCTTGGACCTTCTTATTGACGAAGAAACACAGAAATTGCATCCGAATTTAATACAAAAGCACAATGCCGACTTAAGTACAAGAGGACGGACACACTAACTTTCTATGATTTGAACCACTCCTGTGAGTCCAGTTTTAGATTCCGATGCTTCACTTCAGGTTTACTGTATACCTTGGACCTTCTTATTGACGATGAAGCACAGAAAATGCATCGGAATTTATTTCAAAAGGCACAATGCCGACTTAAGTACAAGAGGACAGACACTCTAAATTTCTATGATTTGAACCTCTCCTGTGAGTCCAGTTTTAGATTCCGATACCTCAGTTAAGGTTTACTGTATTCCGTGGACCTTCATATTGACGATGAAACACAGAAATTGCAACGGAATTAAATTCAAAAGGCACAATGCCGACTTAAGTACAAGAGGACTAACACTCTAACTTTCTATGATTTGAACCTGTCCCGTGAGTCCAGTTTTGGATTCCGATTCTTCACTTCAGGTTTACTGTATCCCTTGGACCTTCTTATTGACGATAAAACACAGAAATTGCATCGGAATTTAATGCAAAAGGCACAATGCCGACTTAAGTAAAAGAGGACTGACTCTCTACCTTTCTATGATTTGAACCTCTCCTGTGAGTCCAGTTTCAGATTCCGATGCTTCACTTCAGGTTTACTGTATACCTTGGACCTTCTTATTGACGATGAAGGACAGAATATGCATCGGAATTAAATTCAAAAGGCACAATGCCGCCTTAAGTACAAGCGGACTGACACTCTAATTATCTATGATTTGAACCTCTCCTGTGAGTCCAGTTTTAGATTCCGATGCTTCACTTCAGGTTTAATGTATACCTTGGACCTTTTTATTGACGGTGATACACAGAAATTGCACCGGAATTAAATTAAAAAGGCACAATGCCGACCTAAGTACAAGAGGACTGACACCCTAACATTCTATGATTTGCACCTGTCCTGTGAGTCCAGTTTTAGATTCCGATGCTTCACTTCAGGTTTACTGTATACATTGGACCTTCTTATAGACGATGAGACACAGAAAATGCATCGGAATTAAATTCAAAAGGCACAATGCCGACTTAAGTACTAGCGGACTGACGCCCAAACTGTCTATGATTTGAACCGATCCTGTGAGTCCAGTTTTAGATTCCGATGCTTCACATCAGATTTACTGTATACCCTGGACCTTCTTATTGACGATGAATCACAGAAATTGCATCGGATTTAAATACAAACCGCACAATGCTGACTTAAGTACTAGAGGACTGACTCTATAACTTTCTATGATTTGGACCTATCTTGTGAGTCCAGTTTTTGATTCCGATGCTTCACTTCAGGTTTACGGTATACCTTTTACCTTCTAATTGAGGATTAAGCATAGAAATTGCATCGGAATTAAATACAAAAGGAACAATGCCGACTTAAGTACAAGAGGACTGACACTCTAACATTCTATGATTTAAACCTGTCTTGTGAGTCCAGTTTTGAATTCCGATGCTTCACTTTAGGATTACTGTATACCTTGGACCTTCTTATTGACGAAGAAATACAGAAATTGCACCGGAATTTAATTCAAAAGGCATAATGCCGACTTAAGTACAAGAGGACGGACACACTAACTTTCTATGATTTGAACCTCTCCTGTGAGTCCAGTTTTAGATTCCGATGCTTTACTTCAGGTTTACTGTATACCTTGGACCTTCTTATTGACGATGAAGCACAGAAAATGCATCGGAATTATATTCAAAAGGCACAATGCCGACTTAAGTACAGAGGACTGACACTCTAAATTTCTATGATTTGAACCTCTCCTGTGAGTCCAGTTTTAGATTCCGATACTTCACTTAAGGTTTACTGTATACCTTGGACCTTCTTATTGACGATGAAGCACAGAAAATGCATCGGAATTTATTTCAAAAGGCACAATGCCGACTTAAGTACAAGAGGACAGACACTCTAAATTTCTATGATTTGAACCTCTCCTGTGAGTCCAGTTTTAGATTCCGATACCTCAGTTAATATTTACTGTATTCCGTGGACCTTCATATTGACGATGAAACACAGAAATTGCAACGGAATTAAATTCAAAAGGCACAATGCCGACTTAAGTACAAAAGGACTAACACTCTAACTTTCTATGATTTGAACCTGTCCCGTGAGTCCAGTTTTGGATTCCGATTCTTCACTTCAGGTTTACTGTATCCCTTGGACCTTCTTATTGACGATAAAACACAGAAATTGCATCGGAATTTAATGCAAAAGGCACAATGCCGACTTAAGTAAAAGAGGACTGACTCTCTACCTTTCTATGATTTGAACCTCTCCTGTGAGTCCAGTTTCAGATTCCGATGCTTCACTTCAGGTTTACTGTATACCTTGGACCTTCTTATTGACGATGAAGGACAGAAAATGCATCGGAATTAAATTCAAAAGGCACAATGCCGCCTTAAGTACAAGCGGACTGACACTCTAAATATCTATGATTTGAACCTCTCCTGTGAGTCCAGTTTTAGATTCCGATGCTTCACTTCAGGTTTAATGTATACCTTGGACCTTTTTATTGACGGTGATACACAGAAATTGCACCGGAATTAAATTAAAAAGGCACAATGCCGACCTAAGTACAAGAGGACTGACACCCTAACATTCTATGATTTGCACCTGTCCTGTGAGTCCAGTTTTAGATTCCGATGCTTCACTTCAGGTTTACTGTATACATTGGACCTTCTTATAGACGATGAGACACAGAAAATGCATCGGAATTAAATGCAAAAGGCACAATGCCGACTTAAGTACTAGCGGACTGACGCCCAAACTGTCTATGATTTGAACCGATCCTGTGAGTCCAGTTTTAGATTCCGATGCTTCACATCAGATTTACTGTATACCCTGGACCTTCTTATTGACGATGAATCACAGAAATTGCATCGGATTTAAATACAAACCGCACAATGCTGACTTAAGTACTAGAGGACTGACTCTATAACTTTCTATGATTTGAACCTATCTTGTGAGTCCAGTTTTTGATTCCGATGCTTCAATTCAGGTTTACGGTATACCTTTTACCTTCTAATTGAGGATTAAGCATAGAAATTGCATCGGAATTAAATACAAAAGGAACAATGCCGACTTAAGTACAAGAGTACTGACACTCTAACATTCTATGATTTAAACCTGTCTTGTGAGTCCAGTTTTGAATTCCGATGCTTCACTTTAGGATTACTGTATACCTTGGACCTTCTTATTGACGATGAAATACAGAAATTGCACCGGAATTTAATTCAAAAGGCATAATGCCGACTTAAGTACAAGAGGACGGACACACTAACTTTCTATGATTTGAACCTCTCCTGTGAGTCCAGTTTTAGATTCCGATGCTTCACTTCAGGTTTACTGTATACCTTGGACCTTCTTATTGACGATGAAGCACAGAAAATGCATCGGAATTATATTCAAAAGGCACAATGCCGACTTAAGTACAGAGGACTGACACTCTAAATTTCTATGATTTGAACCTCTCCTGTGAGTCCAGTTTTAGATTCCGATACTTCACTTAAGGTTTACTGTATACCGTGGACATTCATATTGACGATGAAACACAGAAATTGCATCGGAATTAAATTCAAAAAGCACAATGCCGACTTAAGTACAAGAGGACTAACACTCTAACTTTCTATGGTTTGAACCTGTCCCGTGAGTCCAGTTTTGGATTCCGATTCTTCACTTCAGGTTTACTGTATACCTTGGACCTTCTTATTGACGATGAAGGACAGAAAATGCATCGGAATTAAATTCAAAAGGCACAATGCCGACTTAAGTACAAGCAGACTGACACTCTAACTATCTATGATTTGAACCCCTCCTGTGAGTCGAGTTTTAGATTCCGATGCTTCACTTCAGGGTTAATGTATACCTTGGACCTTTTTATTGACGATGATAAACAGAAATTGCACCGGAATTAAATTCAAAAGGCACAATGCCGACCTAAGTACAAGAGGACTGACACCCTAACATTCTATGATTTGCACCTGTCCTGTGAGTCCAGTTTTAGATTCCGATACTTCACTTCAGGTTTACTGTATCCCTTGGACCTTCTTATTGACGAAGAAACACAGAAATTACGTTCGAATTTAATACAAAACGCACAATGCCGACTTAAGTACAGAAGGACTGACACCCTAACCTTCTATGATTTGAACCTCTCCTGTGAGTCCAGTTCTACATTCCGATGCTTAACTTCAGGTTTACTGTATACCTTGGACCTTCTTATTGACGATGAAGCACAGAAATTGCATCGGAATTAAATTCAAAAGGCACAATGCCGACTTAAGTACAAGAGGACCGACACACCCACTTTCTATGATTTGACGTCTCGTGTGAGTCCTGTTTTAGATTCCGATGCTTCACTTCAGGTTTACTGTATACCTTGGAAATTCTAATTGACGTTGAAACACAGAAATTGCATCGGAATTAAATTCAAAAGGCACAATGCCGACTTAGGTACAAGAGGACTGACAACCTAACTTTCTATGATTTGAACCTCTCCTGTGAGTCCAGTTTTGGATTCCGATACTTCACTTCAGGTTTACTGTATCCCTTAGACCTTCTTATTGACGAAGAAACACAGAAGTTGCACCCGAATTTAATACAATAGGCACAATCCTGACTTAAGTACAAGAGGACTGACACAATTACTTTCTATGATTTGAACCTCTCCTGTGAGCCCAGTTTTAGATTCCGATGCTTCACTTCAGGTTTACTGTATACCTTGGACCTTCTTATTGACGATGATACACACAAATTGCATCGGAATTAAATTCAAAAGTCACATTGCCGACTTAACTAAAAGAGGACGGCTACTGTAACTGTCTATGATTTGAACCTCTCCTGTGAGTCCAGTTTTAGATTCCGATGCTTCACTTCAGGTTTACTGTATACCTTGGACCTTCTTATTGACCATGAAACACAGAAATTGCATCGGAAATAAATTCAAACGGCACAATGCCGACATAAGAACAAGAGGACTGACACCCTAAATTTCTATGATTTTAACCTCTCCTGTGAGTCCAGTTTTAGATTCCGATACTTCACTTCAGGTTTACTGTATCCCTTGGACCTTCTTATTGACGAAGAAACACAGAAATTGCATCCGAATTTAATACAAAAGCACAATGCCGACTTAAGTACAAAAGGACTGACACTCTAACTTTCTATGATTTGAACCGATCCTGTGAGTCCAGTTTTAGATTCCGATGCTTCATTTCAGATTTACTGTATACCCTGGACCTTCTTATTGACGATGAAACACAGAAATTGCATCGGAATAAAATTCAAAAGGAACAATGCCGACTTTAGTACAAAAAGACTGACACTCTAACTTTCTATGATTTGAACCTCTCCTGTGAGTCCAGTTTTAGATTCCGATACTTCACTTCAGGTTTACTGTATCCCTTGGACCTTCTTATTGACGAAGAAACACAGAAATTGCATCGGAATTAAATTCAAAAGGCACAATGCCGACCTAAGTACAAGAGGACTGACACCCTAACTTTCTATGATTTGAACCTCTCCTGTGAGTCCAGTTTTAGATTCCGATACTTTACTTCAGGTTTACTGAAGCCCTTGGACCTTCTTATTGACGATGAAGCACAGAAATTGCTTCGGAATTAAATACGAATGGCAGAGTGCCGACTTAAGTACAAGAGGACTGACACTCTAACTTTCTATGATTTGAACCTCTCCTGTGAGTCCAGTTTTAGATTCCGATGCTTCACTTCAGGTTTACTGTATCCCTTGGACCTTCTTATTGACGATGAAACACAGAAATAGCATCCGAATTTAATACAAAAGGCACAATGACGACTTAAGTACAAGAGGACTGACACTCTAACTTTCTATGATTTGAACCTCTCCTGTGAGTCCAGTTTTAGATTCCGATGCTTCACTTCAGATTTACTGTATACCTTGGACCTTCTTAATGACGATGAAACTCAGAAATTGCATCGGAATTTAAAGCAAAAGGCACATTGCCGACTTTAGTACAAGAGGACTGACACTCTAACTTTCTATGATTTGAACCTGTCCCGTGAGTCCAGTTTTGGATTCCGATTCTTCACTTCAGGTTTACTGTATCCCTTGGACCTTCTTATTGACGATAAAACACAGAAATTGCATCGGAATTTAATGCAAAAGGCACAATGCCGACTTAAGTAAAAGAGGACTGACACTCTAACTTTCTATGATTTGAACCTCTCCTGTGAGTCCAGTTTCAGATTCCGATGCTTTACTTCAGGTTTACTGAATCCCTTGGACCTTCTTATTGACGAAGAAACACAGAAGTTGCATCCGAATTTAATACAAAAGGCACAATGCTGATTTAAGTACAAGAGGACTGACACTATAACTTTCTATGATTTGAACCTCTCCTCTGAGCCCAGTTTTAGATTCCGATGCTTCACTTCAGGTTTACTGTATCCCTTGGACCTTCTTATTGACGAAGAAACACAGAAATTGCATCCGAATTTAATACAAAAGCACAATGCCGACTTAAGTACAAGAGGACGGACACACTAACTTTCTATGATTTGAACCACTCCTGTGAGTCCAGTTTTAGATTCCGATGCTTCACTTCAGGTTTACTGTATACCTTGGACCTTCTTATTGCCGATAAAACACAGAAATCGCATCGGAATTTAATGCAAAAGGCACAATGCCGACTTAAGTAAAAGAGGACTGACTCTCTACCTTTCTATGATTTGAACCTCTCCTGTGAGTCCAGTTTCAGATTCCGATGCTTCACTTCAGGTTTACTGTATACCTTGGACCTTCTTATTGACGATGAAGGACAGAAAATGCATCGGAATTAAATTCAAAAGGCACAATGCCGCCTTAAGTACAAGCGGACTGACACTCTAACTATCTATGATTTGAACCTCTCCTGTGAGTCCAGTTTTAGATTCCGATGCTTCACTTCAGGTTTAATGTATACCTTGGACCTTTTTATTGACGGTGATACACAGAAATTGCACCGGAATTAAATTCAAAAGGCACAATGCCGACCTAAGTACAAGAGGACTGACACCCTAACATTCTATGATTTGCACCTGTCCTGGGAGTCCAGTTTTAGATTCCGATGCTTCACTTCAGGTTTACTGTATACATTGGAACTTCTTATAGACGATGAGACACAGAAAATGCATCGGAATTAAATTCAAAAGGCACAAATCCGACTTAAGTACTAGCGGACTGACGCATAAACTGTCTATGATTTGAAACGATCCTGTGAGTCCAGTTTTAGATTCCGATGCTTCATATCAGATTTACTGTATACCCTGGACCTTCTTATTGACGATGAATCACAGAAATTGCATCGGATTTAAATACAAATCGCACAATGCTGACTTAAGTACTAGAGGACTGACTCTATAACTTTCTATGATTTGAACCTATCTTGTGAGTCCAGTTTTTGATTCCGATGCTTCACTTCAGGTTTACGGTATACCTTTTACCTTCTAATTGAGGATTAAGCATAGAAATTGCATCGGAATTAAATACAAAAGGAACAATGCCGACTTAAGTACAAGAGGACTGACACTCTAACATTCTATGATTTAAACCTGTCTTGTGAGTCCAGTTTTGAATTCCGATGCTTCACTTTAGGATTACTGTATACCTTGGACCTTCTTATTGACGATGAAATACAGAAATTGCACCGGAATTTAATTCAAAAGGCATAATGCCGACTTAAGTACAAGAGGACGGACACACTAACTTTCTATGATTTGAACCTCTCCTGCGAGTCCAGTTTTAGATTCCGATGCTTCACTTCAGGATTACTGTATACCTTGGACCTTCTTATTGACGATGAAGCACAGAAAATGCATCGGAATTATATTCAAAAGGCACAATGCCGACTTAAGTACAGAGGACTGACACTCTAAATTTCTATGATTTGAACCTCTCCTGTGAGTCCAGTTTTAGATTCCGATACTTCACTTAAGGTTTACTGTATACCGTGGACATTCATATTGACGATGAAACACAGAAATTGCATCGGAATTAAATTCAAAAAGCACAATGCCGACTTAAGTACAAGAGGACTAACACTCTAACTTTCTATGGTTTGAACCTGTCCCGTGAGTCCAGTTTTGGATTCCGATTCTTCACTTCAGGTTTACTGTATCCCTTGGACCTTCTTATTGCCGATAAAACACAGAAATTGCATCGGAATTTAATGCAAAATGCACAATGCCGACTTAAGTAAAAGAGGAGTGACACTCTAACTTTCTATGATTTGAACCTCTCCTGTGAGTCCAGTTTCAGATTCCGATGCTTCACTTCAGGTTTACTGTATACCTTGGACCTTCTTATTGACAATGAAGGACAGAAAATGCATCGGAATTAAATTCAAAAGGCACAATGCCGACTTAAGTACAAGCAGACTGACACTCTAACTATCTATGATTTGAACCCCTCCTGTGAGTCGAGTTTTAGATTCCTATGCTTCACTTCAGGGTTAATGTATACCTTGGACCTTTTTATTGACGATGATAAACAGAAATTGCACCGGAATTAAATTCAAAAGGCACAATGCCGACCTAAGTACAAGAGGACTGACACCCTAACATTCTATGATTTGCACCTGTCCTGTGAGTCCAGTTTTAGATTCCGATACTTCACTTCAGGTTTACTGTATCCCTTGGACCTTCTTATTGACGAAGAAACACAGAAATTACGTTCGAATTTAATACAAAACGCACAATGCCGACTTAAGTACAGAAGGACTGACACCCTAACCTTCTATGATTTGAACCTCTCCTGTGAGTCCAGTTTTACATTCCGATGCTTAACTTCAGGTTTACTGTATACCTTGGACCTTCTTATTGACGATGAAGCACAGAAATTGCATCGGAATTAAATTCAAAAGGCACAATGCCGACTTAAGTACAAGAGGACCGACACACCCACTTTCTATGATTTGACGTCTCGTGTGAGTCCTGTTTTAGATTCCGATGCTTCACTTCAGGTTTACTGTATACCTTGGAAAATCTAATTGACGTTGAAACACAGAAATTGCATCGGAATTAAATTCAAAAGGCACAATGCCGACTTAGGTACAAGAGGACTGACAACCTAACTTTCTATGATTTGGACCTCTCCTGTGAGTCCAGTTTTGGATTCCGATACTTCACTTCAGGTTTACTGTATCCCTTGGACCTTCTTATTGACGAAGAAACACAGAAGTTGCACCCGAATTTAATACAATAGGCACAATCCTGACTTAGGTACAAGAGGACTGACACAATTACTTTCTATGATTTGAACCTCTCCTGTGAGCCCAGTTTTAGATTCCGATGCTTCACTTCAGGTTTACTGTATACCTTGGACCTTCTAATTGACGATGAAGCACAGAAATTGCATCGGAAGTAAATACAAAAGGCAGAGTGCCGACTTAAATACAAGAGGACTGACACTCTAACTTTCGAAGGTTTCAACCTCTCCTGTGAGTCCAGGTTGGGTTTCCGATGCTTCACTTCAGGTTTACTGTATACCTTGGACCTTCTTATTGACGAAGAAACACAGAAATTGCGTCGGAATTAAATTCAAAATCCACAATGAAGACTTAAGTACAAGAGGACAGACACTCTAACTTTCTATGATTTGAACCTCTCCTGTGAGTTCAGTTTCAGATTCCGATTCTTCACTTCAGGTTTACTGTATACCTTGGACCATCTTATTGACGATGAAGCACAGAAAATGCATCAGAATTAAATTGAAAAGGCACAATGCCGACTTAAGTACAAGAGGACGGACACACTAACTTTCTATGATTTGAACCTCACCTGTGAGTCCAGTTTTAGATTCCGATGCTTCACTTCAGGTTTACTGTATACCTTGGACATTCTTATTGACGATGAAGCACAGAAAATGCATCGCAATTAAATTCAAAAGGCTCAATGCCGACTTAAGTACAAGAGGACTGACACTCTAAATTTCTATGATTTGAATCTCTCCTGTGAGTCCAGTTTTAGATTCCGATACTTCACTTAAGGTTTACTGTATACCGTGGACCTTCATATTGACGATGAAACACAGAAATTGCATCGGAATTAAATTCAAAAGGCACAATGCCGACTTAAGTATAAGAGGACTAACACTCTAACTTTCTATGATTTGAACCTCTCCTGTGAGTCCAGTTTTGGATTCCAATTCTTCACTTCAGCTTTACTGTATCCCTTGGACCTTCTTATTGACGATAAAACACAGAAATTTCATCGGAATTTAATGCAAAAGGCACAATGCCGACTTAAGTAAAAGAGGACTGACACTATAACTTTCTATTATTTGAACCTCTCCTGTGAGTCCAGTTTCAGATTCCGATGCTTCACTTTAGGTTTACTGTATACCTTGGACCTTCTTATTGACGATGAAGGACAGAAAATGCATCGGAATTAAATTCAAAAGGCACAATGCCGACTTAAGTACAAGCAGGCTGACACTATAACTATCTATGATTTGAACCTCTCCTGTGAGTCCAGTTTTAGATTCCGATGCTTCATTTCAGGTTTACTGTATACCTTGGACCTTCTTATTGACGATGATACACAGAAATTGCACGGGAATTAAATTCAAGAGGCACAACGCCGACCTAAGTACAAGAGGCCTGACACCCTAACATTCTATGATTTGCACCTGTCCTGTGAGTCCAGTTTTAGATTCCGATACTTCACTTCAGGTTTACTGTATCCCTTGGACCTTCTTATTGACGAAGAAACACAGAAATTACATTCGAATTTAATAGAAAACGCACAATGCCGACTTCAGTACAGAAGGACTGACACCCTAACCTTCTATGATTTGAACCTCTCCTGTGAGTCCAGTTTTACATTCCGATGCTTAACTTCAGGTTTACTGTATGCCTTGGACCTTCTTATTGACGATGAAGCACAGAAATTGCATCGGAATTAAATTCAAAAGGCACAATGCCGACTTAAGTACAAGAGGACCGACACACCCACTTTCTATGATTTGACGTCTCGTGTGAGTCCTGTTTTAGATTCCGATGCTTCACTTCAGGTTTACTGTATACCTTGCAAATTCTAATTGACGTTGAAACACAGAAATTGCATCGGAATTAAATTCAAAAGGCACAATGCCGACTTAGGTACAAGAGGACTGACAACCTAACTTTCTATGATTTGAACCTCTCCTGTGAGTCCAGTTTTGGTTTCCGATACTTCACTTCAGGTTTACTGTATCCCTTGGACCTTCTTATTGACGAAGAAACACAGAAGTTGCACCCAAATTTAATACAAAAGGCACAATCCTGACTTAAGTACAAGAGGACTGACACAATTACTTTCTATGATTTGAACCTCTCCTGTGAGCCCAGTTTTAGATTCCGATGCTTTACTTCAGGTTTACTGTATACCTTGGACCTTCTAATTGACGATGAAGCACAGAAATTGCATCGGAAGTAAATACAAAAGGCAGAGTGCCGACTTAAGTACAAGAGGACTGACACTCTAACTTTCGAAGATTTCAACCTCTCCTGTGAGTCCAGGTTTGGTTTCCGATGCTTCACTTCAGGTTTACTGTATACCTTGGACCTTCATATTGACGAAGAAACACAGAAATTGCGTCGGAATTAAATTCAAAATCCACAATGAAGACTTAAGTACAAGAGGACTGACACTCTAACTTTCTATGATTTGAACCTCTCCTGTGAGTTCAGTTTTAGATTCCGATTCTTCACTTCAGGTTTACTGTATACCTTGGACCATCTTATAGACGATGAAGCACAGAAAATGCATCGGAATTAAATTCAAAAGGCACAATGCCGACTTAAGTACAAGAGGACGGACACACTAACTTTCTATGATTTGAACCTCTCCTGTGAGCCCAGTTTTAGATTCCGATGCTTCACTTCAGGTTTACTGAATACCTTGGACCTTCTTATTGACGATGAAGCACAGAAATTGCATCGGAAGTGAATACAAAATGCAGAGTGCCGACTTAAGTACAAGAGGACTGACACTCTAACTTTCTTTGATTTGAACCTCTCCTGTGAGTTCAGGTTTAGATTCCAATGCTTCACTTCAGGTTTACTGTATACCTAGGACCTTCTTATTGAATATGAAACACAGAAATTGCATCGGAATTAACTACAAAAGGCACAATGCTGACTTAAGTACAAGAGGACTGACACTATAACTTTCTATGATTTGAACCTCTCCTGTGAGCCGAGGTTTAGATTCCGATGCTTCACTTGAGGTTTACTGTATACCTTGGACCTTCTTATTGACGATGAAGCACAGAAATTGCATCGGAATTAAATACAAAAGCAGAGTGCCGACTTAAGTACAGGAGGACTGACACTCTAACATTCTATGATTTCAACCTCTCCTGTGAGTCCAGTTTTGGATTCCGATGCTTCACTTTAGGTTTACTGAATACCTTGGACCTTCTTATTGACGATGAAACACAGAAATTGCATCGGAATTAAATTTAAGAGTCACAATGCCGACTTAAGTACAAGAGGACTGACACTCTAACTTTCTATGATTTGAACCTCTGCTGTAAGTCCAGTTTTAGATCCGATGCTTCACATCAGGTTGACTGTATACCTTGGACCTTCTTATTGACGATGAAACTCAGAAATTGCATCGGAATTAAATTCAAAAGGCACAATGACGACTTAAGTACAAGAGGACTGACACTCTAACTTTCTATGATTTGAACCTCTCCTGTGAGTCCAGTTTTAGATTCTGGTACTTCACTTCAGGTTTACTGTATCCCTTGGACCTTCTTATTGACGAAGAAACACAGAAATTACGTTTAATTTAATACAAAACGCACAATGCCGACTTAAGTACAGAAGGACTGACACCCTAACCTTCTATGATTTGAACCTCTCCTGTGAGTCCAGTTTTACATTCCGATGCTTAACTTCAGGTTTACTGTATACCTTGGACCTACTTATTGACGATGAAGCACAGAAATTGCATCGGAATTAAATTCAAAAGGCACAATGCCGACTTAAGTACAAGAGGACCGACACACCCACTTTCTATGATTTGACGTCTCGTGTGAGTCCTGTTTTAGATTCCCATGCTTCACTTCAGGTTTACTGTATACCTTGGAAATTCTAATTGACGTTGAAACACAGAAATTGCATCGGAATTAAATTCAAAAGGCACAATGCCGACTTAGGTACAAGAGGACTGACAACCTAACTTTCTATGATTTGGACCTCTCCTGTGAGTCCAGTTTTGGATTCCGATACTTCACTTCAGGTTTACTGTATCCCTTGGACCTTCTTATTGACGAAGAAACACAGAAGTTGCACCCGAATTTAATACAATAGGCACAATCCTGACTTAAGTACAAGAGGACTGACACAATTACTTTCTATGATTGGAACCTCTCCTGTGAGCCCAGTTTTAGATTCCGATGCTTCACTTCAGGTTTACTGTATACCTTGGACCTTCTAATTGACGATGAAGCACAGAAATTGCATCGGAAGTAAATACAAAAGGCAGAGTGCCGACTTAAGTACAAGAGGACTGACACTCTAACTTTCGAAGATTTCAACCTCTCCTGTGAGTCCAGGTTGGGTTTCCGATGCTTCACTTCAGGTTTACTGTATACCTTGGACCTTCTTATTGACGAAGAAACACAGAAATTGCGTCGGAATTAAATTCAAAATCCACAATGAAGACTTAAGTACAAGAGGACAGACACTCTAACTTTCTATGATTTGAACCTCTCCTGTGAGTTCAGTTTCAGATTCCGATTCTTCACTTCAGGTTTACTGTATTCCGTGGACCTTCATATTGACGATGAAACACAGAAATTGCATCGGAATTAAATTCAAAAGGCACAATGCCGACTTAAGTACAAGAGGACTAACACTGTAACTTTCTATGATTTGAACCTCTCCTGTGAGTCCAGTTTTGGATTCCAATTCTTCACTTCAGCTTTACTGTATCCCTTGGACCTTCTTATTGACGATAAAACACAGAAATTTCATAGGAATTTAATGCAAAAGGCACAATGCCGACTTAAGTAAAAGAGGACTGACACTATAACTTTCTATTATTTGAACCTCTCCTGTGAGTCCAGTTTCAGATTCCGATGCTTCACTTTAGGTTTACTGTATACCTTGGACCTTCTTATTGACGATGAAGGACAGAAAATGCATCGGAATTAAATTCAAAAGGCACAATGCCGACTTAAGTACAAGCAGGCTGACACTATAACTATCTATGATTTGAACCTCTCCTGTGAGTCCAGTTTTAGATTCCGATGCTTCATTTCAGGTTTACTGTATACCTTGGACCTTCTTATTGACGATGATACACAGAAATTGCACGGGAATTAAATTCAAGAGGCACAACGCCGACCTAAGTACAAGAGGCCTGACACCCTAACATTCTATGATTTGCACCTGTCCTGTGAGTCCAGTTTTAGATTCCGATACTTCACTTCAGGTTTACTGTATCCCTTGGACCTTCTTATTGACGAAGAAACACAGAAATTACATTCGAATTTAATAGAAAACGCACAATGCCGACTTAAGTACAGAAGGACTGACACCCTAACCTTCTATGATTTGAACCTCTCCTGTCAGTCCAGTTTTACATTCCGATGCTTAACTTCAGGTTTACTGTATGCCTTGGACCTTCTTATTGACGATGAAGCACAGAAATTGCATCGGAATTAAATTCAAAAGGCACAATGCCGACTTAAGTACAAGAGGACCGACACACCCACTTTCTATGATTTGACGTCTCGTGTGAGTCCTGTTTTAGATTCCGATGCTTCACTTCAGGTTTACTGTATACCTTGGAAATTCTAATTGACGTTGAAACAACGAAATTGCATCGGAATTAAATTCAAAAGGCACAATGCCGACTTAGGTACAAGAGGACTGACAACCTAACTTTCTATGATTTGAACCTCTCCTGTGAGTCCAGTTTTGGTTTCCGATACTTCACTTCAGGTTTACTGTATCCCTTGGACCTTCTTATTGACGAAGAAACACAGAAGTTGCACCCAAATTTAATACAAAAGGCACAATCCTGACTTAAGTACAAGAGGACTGACACAATTACTTTCTATGATTTGAACCTCTCCTGTGAGCCCAGTTTTAGATTCCGATGCTTTACTTCAGGTTTACTGTATACCTTGGACCTTCTAATTGTCGATGAAGCACAGAAATTGCATCGGAAGTAAATACAAAAGGCAGAGTGCCGACTTAAGTACAAGAGGACTGACACTCTAACTTTCGAAGATTTCAACCTCTCCTGTGAGTCCAGGTTTGGTTTCCGATGCTTCACTTCAGGTTTACTGTATACCTTGGACCTTCATATTGACGAAGAAACACAGAAATTGCGTCGGAATTAAATTCAAAATCCACAATGAAGACTTAAGTACAAGAGGACTGACACTCTAACTTTCTATGATTTGAACCTCTCCTGTGAGTTCAGTTTTAGATTCCGATTCTTCACTTCAGGTTTACTGTATACCTTGGACCATCTTATAGACGATGAAGCACAGAAAATGCATCGGAATTAAATTCAAAAGGCACAATGCCGACTTAAGTACAAGAGGACGGACACACTAACTTTCTATGATTTGAACCTCTCCTGTGAGCCCAGTTTTAGATTCCGATGCTTCACTTCAGGTTTACTGAATACCTTGGACCTTCTTATTGACGATGAAGCACAGAAATTGCATCGGAAGTGAATACAAAATGCAGAGTGCCGACTTAAGTACAAGAGGACTGACACTCTAACTTTCTTTGATTTGAACCTCTCCTGTGAGTTCAGGTTTAGATTCCAATGCTTCACTTCAGGTTTACTGTATACCTAGGACCTTCTTATTGAATATGAAACACAGAAATTGCATCGGAATTAACTACAAAAGGCACAATGCTGACTTAAGTACAAGAGGACTGACACTCTAACTTTCTATGATTTGAACCGATCCTGTGAGTCCAGTTTTAGATTCCGATGCTTCATTTCAGATTTACTGTATACCCTGGACCTTCTTATTGACGATGAAACACAGAAATTGCATCGGAATAAAATTCAAAAGGAACAATGCCGACTTTAGTACAAAAAGACTGACACTCTAACTTTCTATGATTTGAACCTCTCCTGTGAGTCCAGTTTTAGATTCCGATACTTCACTTCAGGTTTACTGTATCCCTTGGACCTTCTTATTGACGAAGAAACACAGAAATTGCATCGGAATTAAATTCAAAAGGCACAATGCCGACCTAAGTACAAGAGGACTGACACCCTAACTTTCTATGATTTGAACCTCTCCTGTGAGTCCAGTTTTAGATTCCGATACTTTACTTCAGGTTTACTGAAGCCCTTGGACCTTCTTATTGACGATGAAGCACAGAAATTGCTTCGGAATTAAATACGAATGGCAGAGTGCCGACTTAAGTACAAGAGGACTGACACTCTAACTTTCTATGATTTGAACCTCTCCTGTGAGTCCAGTTTTAGATTCCGATGCTTCACTTCAGGTTTACTGTATCCCTTGGACCTTCTTATTGACGATGAAACACAGAAATAGCATCCGAATTTAATACAAAAGGCACAATGACGACTTAAGTACAAGAGGACTGACACTCTAACTTTCTATGATTTGAACCTCTCCTGTGAGTCCAGTTTTAGATTCCGATGCTTCACTTCAGATTTACTGTATACCTTGGACCTTCTTTATGACGATGAAACTCAGAAATTGCATCGGAATTTAAAGCAAAAGGCACATTGCCGACTTTAGTACAAGAGGACTGACACTCTAACTTTCTATGATTTGAACCTGTCCCGTGAGTCCAGTTTTGGATTCCGATTCTTCACTTCAGGTTTACTGTATCCCTTGGACCTTCTTATTGACGATAAAACACAGAAATTGCATCGGAATTTAATGCAAAAGGCACAATGCCGACTTAAGTAAAAGAGGACTGACACTCTAACTTTCTATGATTTGAACCTCTCCTGTGAGTCCAGTTTCAGATTCCGATGCTTTACTTCAGGTTTACTGAATCCCTTGGACCTTCTTATTGACGAAGAAACACAGAAGTTGCATCCGAATTTAATACAAAAGGCACAATGCTGATTTAAGTACAAGAGGACTGACACTATAACTTTCTATGATTTGAACCTCTCCTCTGAGCCCAGTTTTAGATTCCGATGCTTCACTTCAGGTTTACTGTATCCCTTGGACCTTCTTATTGACGAAGAAACACAGAAATTGCATCCGAATTTAATACAAAAGCACAATGCCGACTTAAGTACAAGAGAACGGACACACCAACTTTCTATGATTTGAACCACTCCTGTGAGTCCAGTTTTAGATTCCGATGCTTCACTTCAGGTTTACTGTATACCTTGGACCTTCTTATTGCCGATAAAACACAGAAATCGCATCGGAATTTAATGCAAAAGGCACAATGCCGACTTAAGTAAAAGAGGACTTACTCTCTACCTTTCTATGATTTGAACCTCTCCTGTGAGTCCAGTTTCAGATTCCGATGCTTCACTTCAGGTTTACTGTATACCTTGGACCTTCTTATTGACGATGAAGGACAGAAAATGCATCGGAATTAAATTCAAAAGGCACAATGCCGCCTTAAGTACAAGCGGACTGACACTCTAACTATCTATGATTTGAACCTCTCCTGTGAGTCCAGTGTTAGATTCCGATGCTTCACTTCAGGTTTAATGTATACCTTGGACCTTTTTATTGACGGTGATACACAGAAATTGCACCGGAATTAAATTCAAAAGGCACAATGCCGACCTAAGTACAAGAGGACTGACACCCTAACATTCTATGATTTGCACCTGTCCTGGGAGTCCAGTTTTAGATTCCGATGCTTCACTTCAGGTTTACTGTATACATTGGAACTTCTTATAGACGATGAGACACAGAAAATGCATCGGAATTAAATTCAAAAGGCACAATGCCGACTTAAGTACTAGCGGACGGACGCCCAAACTGTCTATGATTTGAAACGATCCTGTGAGTCCAGTTTTAGATTCCGATGCTTCACATCAGATTTACTGTATACCCTGGACCTTCTTATTGACGATGAATCACAGAAATTGCATCGGATTTAAATACAAATCGCACAATGCTGACTTAAGTACTAGAGGACTGACTCTATAACTTTCTATGATTTGAACCTATCTTGTGAGTCCAGTTTTTGATTCCGATGCTTCACTTCAGGTTTACGGTATACCTTTTACCTTCTAATTGAGGATTAAGCATAGAAATTGCATCGGAATTAAATACAAAAGGAACAATGCCGACTTAAGTACAAGAGGACTGACACTCTAACATTCTATGATTTAAACCTGTCTTGTGAGTCCAGTTTTGAATTCCGATGCTTCACTTTAGGATTACTGTATACCTTGGACCTTCTTATTGACGATGAAATACAGAAATTGCACCGGAATTTAATTCAAAAGGCATAATGCCGACTTAAGTACAAGAGGACGGACACACTAACTTTCTATGATTTGAACCTCTCCTGCGAGTCCAGTTTTAGATTCCGATGCTTCACTTCAGGATTACTGTATACCTTGGACCTTCTTATTGACGATGAAGCACAGAAAATGCATCGGAATTATATTCAAAAGGCACAATGCCGACTTAAGTACAGAGGACTGACACTCTAAATTTCTATGATTTGAACCTCTCCTGTGAGTCCAGTTTTAGATTCCGATACTTCACTTAAGGTTTACTGTATACCGTGGACATTCATATTGACGATGAAACACAGAAATTGCATCGGAATTAAATTCAAAAAGCACAATGCCGACTTAAGTACAAGAGGACTAACACTCTAACTTTCTATGGTTTGAACCTGTCCCGTGAGTCCAGTTTTGGATTCCGATTCTTCACTTCAGGTTTACTGTATCCCTTGGACCTTCTTATTGCCGATAAAACACAGAAATTGCATCGGAATTTAATGCAAAATGCACAATGCCGACTTAAGTAAAAGAGGACTGACACTCTAACTTTCTATGATTTGAACCTCTCCTGTGAGTCCAGTTTCAGATTCCGATGCTTCACTTCAGGTTTACTGTCTACCTTGGACCTTCTTATTGACAATGAAGGACAGAAAATGCATCGGAATTAAATTCAAAAGGCACAATGCCGACTTAAGTACAAGCAGACTGACACTCTAACTATCTATGATTTGAACCCCTCCTGTGAGTCGAGTTTTAGATTCCTATGCTTCACTTCAGGGTTAATGTATACCTTGGACCTTTTTATTGACGATGATAAACAGAAATTGCACCGGAATTAAATTCAAAAGGCACAATGCCGACCTAAGTACAAGAGGACTGACACCCTAACATTCTATGATTTGCACCTGTCCTGTGAGTCCAGTTTTAGATTCCGATACTTCACTTCAGGTTTACTGTATCCCTTGGAACCTTCTTATTGACGAAGAAACACAGAAATTACGTTCGAATTTAATACAAAACGCACAATGCCGACTTAAGTACAGAAGGACTGACACCCTAACCTTCTATGATTTGAACCTCTCCTGTGAGTCCAGTTTTACATTCCGATGCTTAACTTCAGGTTTACTGTATACCTTGGACCTTCTTATTGACGATGAAGCACAGAAATTGCATCGGAATTAAATTCAAAAGGCACAATGCCGACTTAAGTACAAGAGGACCGACACACCCACTTTCTATGATTTGACGTCTCGTGTGAGTCCTGTTTTAGATTCCGATGCTTCACTTCAGGTTTACTGTATACCTTGGAAAATCTAATTGACGTTGAAACACAGAAATTGCATCGGAATTAAATTCAAAAGGCACAATGCCGACTTAGGTACAAGAGGACTGACAACCTAACTTTCTATGATTTGGACCTCTCCTGTGAGTCCAGTTTTGGATTCCGATACTTCACTTCAGGTTTACTGTATCCCTTGGACCTTCTTATTGACGAAGAAACACAGAAGTTGCACCCGAATTTAATACAATAGGCACAATCCTGACTTAAGTACAAGAGGACTGACACAATTACTTTCTATGATTTGAACCTCTCCTGTGAGCCCAGTTTTAGATTCCGATGCTTCACTTCAGGTTTACTGTATACCTTGGACCTTCTAATTGACGATGAAGCACAGAAATTGCATCGGAAGTAAATACAAAAGGCAGAGTGCCGACTTAAATACAAGAGGACTGACACTCTAACTTTCGAAGATTTCAAACTCTCCTGTGAGTCCAGGTTGGGTTTCCGATGCTTCACTTCAGGTTTACTGTATACCTTGGACCTTCTTATTGACGAAGAAACACAGAAATTGCGTCGGAATTAAATTCAAAATCCACAATGAAGACTTAAGTACAAGAGGACAGACACTCTAACTTTCTATGATTTGAACCTCTCCTGTGAGTTCAGTTTCAGATTCCGATTCTTCACTTCAGGTTTACTGTATACCTTGGACCATCTTATTGACGATGAAGCACAGAAAATGCATCAGAATTAAATTGAAAAGGCACAATGCCGACTTAAGTACAAGAGGACGGACACACTAACTTTCTATGATTTGAACCTCACCTGTGAGTCCAGTTTTAGATTCCGATGCTTCACTTCAGGTTTACTGTATACCTTGGACATTCTTATTGACGATGAAGCACAGAAAATGCATCGCAATTAAATTCAAAAGGCTCAATGCCGACTTAAGTACAAGAGGACTGACACTCTAAATTTCTATGATTTGAATCTCTCCTGTGAGTCCAGTTTTAGATTCCGATACTTCACTTAAGGTTTACTGTATACCGTGGACCTTCATATTGACGATGAAACACAGAAATTGCATCGGAATTAAATTCAAAAGGCACAATGCCGACTTAAGTACAAGAGGACTAACACTCTAACTTTCTATGATTTGAACCTCTCCTGTGAGTCCAGTTTTGGATTCCAATTCTTCACTTCAGCTTTACTGTATCCCTTGGACCTTCTTATTGACGATAAAACACAGAAATTTCATCGGAATTTAATGCAAAAGGCACAATGCCGACTTAAGTAAAAGAGGACTGACACTATAACTTTCTATTATTTGAACCTCTCCTGTGAGTCCAGTTTCAGATTCCGATGCTTCACTTTAGGTTTACTGTATACCTTGGACCTTCTTATTGACGATGAAGGACAGAAAATGCATCGGAATTAAATTCAAAAGGCACAATGCCGACTTAAGTACAAGCAGGCTGACACTATAACTATCTATGATTTGAACCTCTCCTGTGAGTCCAGTTTTAGATTCCGATGCTTCATTTCAGGTTTACTGTATACCTTGGACCTTCTTATTGACGATGATACACAGAAATTGCACGGGATTTAAATTCAAGAGGCACAACGCCGACCTAAGTACAAGAGGCCTGACACCCTAACATTCTATGATTTGCACCTGTCCTGTGAGTCCAGTTTTAGATTCCGATACTTCACTTCAGGTTTACTGTATCCCTTGGACCTTCTTATTGACGAAGAAACACAGAAATTACATTCGAATTTAATAGAAAACGCACAATGCCGACTTAAGTACAGAAGGACTGACACCCTAACCTTCTATGATTTGAACCTCTCCTGTGAGTCCAGTTTTACATTCCGATGCTTAACTTCAGGTTTACTGTATGCCTTGGACCTTCTTATTGACGATGAAGCACAGAAATTGCATCGGAATTAAATTCAAAAGGCACAATGCCGACTTAAGTACAAGAGGACCGACACACCCACTTTCTATGATTTGACGTCTCGTGTGAGTCCTGTTTTAGATTCCGATGCTTCACTTCAGGTTTACTGTATACCTTGGATATTCTAATTGACGTTGAAACACAGAAATTGCATCGGAATTAAATACAAAAGCAGAGTGCCGACTTAAGTACAGGAGGACTGACACTCTAACATTCTATGATTTCAACCTCTCCTGTGAGTCCAGTTTTGGATTCCGATGCTTCACTTTAGGTTTACTGAATACCTTGGACCTTCTTATTGACGATGAAACACAGAAATTGCATCGGAATTAAATTTAAGAGTCACAATGCCGACTTACGTACAAGAGGACTGACACTCTAACTTTCTATGATTTGAACCTCTGCTGTAAGTCCAGTTTTAGATCCGATGCTTCACATCAGGTTTACTGTATACCTTGGACCTTCTTATGTACGATGAAGGACAGAAAATGCATCGGAATTAAATTCAAAAGGCACATTGCCGACTTAAGTACAAGAGGACCGACACTACAAATTTCTATGATTTGAACCTCTCCAGTGAGCCCAGTTTTAGATTCCGATGCTTCACTTCAGGTTGACTGTATACCTTGGACCTTCTTATTGACGATGAAACTCAGAAATTGCATCGGAATTAAATTCAAAAGGCACAATGACGACTTAAGTACAAGAGGACTGACACTCTAACTTTCTATGATTTGAACCTCTCCTGTGAGTCCAGTTTTAGATTCTGGTACTTCACTTCAGGTTTACTGTACCCCTTGGACCTTCTTATTGACGAAGAAACACAGAAATTACGTTTAATTTAATACAAAACGCACAATGCCGACTTAAGTACAGAAGGACTGACACCCTAACCTTCTATGATTTGAACCTCTCCTGTGAGTCCAGTTTTACATTCCGATGCTTAACTTCAGGTTTACTGTATACCTTGGACCTACATATTGACGATGAAGCACAGAAATTGCATCGGAATTAAATTCAAAAGGCACAATGCCGACTTAAGTACAAGAGGACCGACACACCCACTTTCTATGATTTGACGTCTCGTGTGAGTCCTGTTTTAGATTCCGATGCTTCACTTCAGGTTTACTGTATACCTTGGAAATTCTAATTGACGTTGAAACACAGAAATTGCATCGGAATTAAATTCAAAAGGCACAATGCCGACTTAGGTACAAGAGGACTGACAACCTAACTTTCTATGATTTGGACCTCTCCTGTGAGTCCAGTTTTGGATTCCGATACTTCACTTCAGGTTTACTGTATCCCTTGGACCTTCTTATTGACGAAGAAACACAGAAGTTGCACCCGAATTTAATACAATAGGCACAATCCTGACTTAAGTACAAGAGGACTGACACAATTACTTTCTATGATTTGAACCTCTCCTGTGAGCCCAGTTTTAGATTCCGATGCTTCACTTCAGGTTTACTGTATACCTTGGACCTTCTAATTGACGATGAAGCACAGAAATTGCATCGGAAGTAAATACAAAAGGCAGAGTGCCGACTTAAGTACAAGAGGACTGACACTCTAACTTTCGAGGATTTCAACCTCTCCTGTGAGTCCAGGTTGGGTTTCCGATGCTTCACTTCAGGTTTACTGTATACCTTGGACCTTCTTATTGACGAAGAAACACAGAAATTGCGTCGGAATTAAATTCAAAATCCACAATGAAGACTTAAGTACAAGAGGACAGACACTCTAACTTTCTATGATTTGAACCTCTCCTGTGAGTTCAGTTTCAGATTCCGATTCTTCACTTCAGGTTTACTGTATACCTTGGACCATCTTATTGACGATGAAGCACAGAAAATGCATCGGAATTAAATTCAAAAGGCACAATGCCGACTTAAGTACAAGAGGACGGACACACTAACTTTCTATGATTTGAACCTCACCTGTGAGTCCAGTTTTAGATTCCGATGCTTCACTTCAGGTTTACTGTATACCTTGGACATTCTTATTGACGATGAAGCACAGAAAATGCATCGCAATTAAATTCAAAAGGCTCAATGCCGACTTAAGTACAAGAGGACTGACACTCTAAATTTCTATGATTTGAATCTCTCCTGTGAGTCCAGTTTTAGATTCCGATACTTCACTTAAGGTTTACTGTATACCGTGGACCTTCATATTGACGATGAAACACAGAAATTGCATCGGAATTAAATTCAAAAGGCACAATGCCGACTTAAGTACAAGAGGACTAACACTCTAACTTTCTATGATTTGAACCTCTCCTGTGAGTCCAGTTTTGGATTCCAATTCTTCACTTCAGCTTTACTGTATCCCTTGGACCTTCTTATTGACGATAAAACACAGAAATTTCATAGGAATTTAATGCAAAAGGCACAATGCCGACTTAAGTAAAAGAGGACTGACACTATAACTTTCTATTATTTGAACCTCTCCTGTGAGTCCAGTTTCAGATTCCGATGCTTCACTTTAGGTTTACTGTATACCTTGGACCTTCTTATTGACGATGAAGGACAGAAAATGCATCGGAATTAAATTCAAAAGGCACAATGCCGACTTAAGTACAAGCAGGCTGACACTATAACTATCTATGATTTGAACCTCTCCTGTGAGTCCAGTTTTAGATTCCGATGCTTCATTTCAGGTTTACTGTATACCTTGGACCTTCTTATTGACGATGATACACAGAAATTGCACGGGAATTAAATTCAAGAGGCACAACGCCGACCTAAGTACAAGAGGCCTGACACCCTAACATTCTATGATTTGCACCTGTCCTGTGAGTCCAGTTTTAGATTCCGATACTTCACTTCAGGTTTACTGTATCCCTTGGACCTTCTTATTGACGAAGAAACACAGAAATTACATTCGAATTTAATAGAAAACGCACAATGCCGACTTAAGTACAGAAGGACTGACACCCTAACCTTCTATGATTTGAACCTCTCCTGTCAGTCCAGTTTTACATTCCGATGCTTACCTTCAGGTTTACTGTATGCCTTGGACCTTCTTATTGACGATGAAGCACAGAAATTGCATCGGAATTAAATTCAAAAGGCACAATGCCGACTTAAGTACAAGAGGACCGACACACCCACTTTCTATGATTTGACGTCTCGTGTGAGTCCTGTTTTAGATTCCGATGCTTCACTTCAGGTTTACTGTATACCTTGGAAATTCTAATTGACGTTGAAACAACGAAATTGCATCGGAATTAAATTCAAAAGGCACAATGCCGACTTAGGTACAAGAGGACTGACAACCTAACTTTCTATGATTTGAACCTCTCCTGTGAGTCCAGTTTTGGTTTCCGATACTTCACTTCAGGTTTACTGTATCCCTTGGACCTTCTTATTGACGAAGAAACACAGAAGTTGCACCCAAATTTAATACAAAAGGCACAATCCTGACTTAAGTACAAGAGGACTGACACAATTACTTTCTATGATTTGAACCTATCCTGTGAGCCCAGTTTTAGATTCCGATGCTTTACTTCAGGTTTACTGTATACCTTGGACCTTCTAATTGTCGATGAAGCACAGAAATTGCATCGGAAGTAAATACAAAAGGCAGAGTGCCGACTTAAGTACAAGAGGACTGACACTCTAACTTTCGAAGATTTCAACCTCTCCTGTGAGTCCAGGTTTGGTTTCCGATGCTTCACTTCAGGTTTACTGTATACCTTGGACCTTCATATTGACGAAGAAACACAGAAATTGCGTCGGAATTAAATTCAAAATCCACAATGAAGACTTAAGTACAAGAGGACTGACACTCTAACTTTCTATGATTTGAACCTCTCCTGTGAGTTCAGTTTTAGATTCCGATTCTTCACTTCAGGTTTACTGTATACCTTGGACCATCTTATAGACGATGAAGCACAGAAAATGCATCGGAATTAAATTCAAAAGGCACAATGCCGACTTAAGTACAAGAGGACGGACACACTAACTTTCTATGATTTGAACCTCTCCTGTGAGCCCAGTTTTAGATTCCGATGCTTCACTTCAGGTTTACTGAATACCTTGGACCTTCTTATTGACGATGAAGCACAGAAATTGCATCGGAAGTGAATACAAAATGCAGAGTGCCGACTTAAGTACAAGAGGACTGACACTCTAACTTTCTTTGATTTGAACCTCTCCTGTGAGTTCAGGTTTAGATTCCAATGCTTCACTTCAGGTTTACTGTATACCTAGGACCTTCTTATTGAATATGAAACACAGAAATTGCATCGGAATTAACTACAAAAGGCACAATGCTGACTTAAGTACAAGAGGACTGACACTATAACTTTCTATGATTTGAACCTCTCCTGTGAGCCGAGGTTTAGATTCCGATGCTTCACTTGAGGTTTACTGTATACCTTGGACCTTCTTATTGACGATGAAGCTCAGAAATTGCATCGGAATTAAATACAAAAGCAGAGTGCCGACTTAAGTACAAGAGGACTGACACTCTAACATTCTATGATTTCAACCTCTCCTGTGAGTCCAGTTTTGGATTCCGATGCTTCACTTTAGGTTTACTGTATACCTTGGACCTTCTTATTGACGATGAAACACAGAAATTGCATCGGAATTAAATTTAAGAGTCACAATGCCGACATAAGTACAAGAGGACTGACACTCTAACTTTCTATGATTTGAACCTCTGCTGTAAGTCCAGTTTTAGATCCGATGCTTCACATCAGGTTTACTGTATACCTTGGACCTTCTTATGTACGATGAAGGACAGAAAATGCATCGGAATTAAATTCAAAAGGCACATTGCCGACTTAAGTACAAGAGGACCGACACTACAAATTTCTATGATTTGAACCTCTCCAGTGAGCCCAGTTTTAGATTCCGATGCTTCACTTCAGGTTGACTGTATACCTTGGACCTTCTTATTGACGATGAAACTCAGAAATTGCATCGGAATTAAATTCAAAAGGCACAATGACGACTTAAGTACAAGAGGACTGACACTCTAACTTTCTATGATTTGAACCTCTCCTGTGAGTCCAGTTTTAGATTCTGGTACTTCACTTCAGGTTTACTGTATCCCTTGGACTTTCTTATTGACGAAGGAACACAGAAATTGCAACCGAATTTAATACAAAAGGCACAATGCTGACTTAAGTACAAGACGACTGACACTCTAACTTTCTATGATTTGTACCTCTCCTGTGAGTCCCGTTTTAGATTCCGATACTTCACTTCAGGTTTACTGTATACCTTGGACCTTCTTATTGACGAAGAAACACAGAAATTGCATCGGAATTAAATACAAAATGCAGAATGCCGACTTAAATACGAGTGGACTGACACTCTAACTTTCTATAATTTGAACCTCTCCCGTGAGTTCAGTTTTAGATTCCCATGCTTACTTCAGGTTTACTGTATACCTTGGACTTTCTTATTGACGATGAAGCTCAGAAATTGCATGGGAATTAAATTCAAAAGGCACAATGCCGACCTAAGTACAAGAGGACTGACACCCTAACTTTCTATGATTTGAACCTCTCCTGTGAGTCCAGTTTTAGATTCCGATACTGTACTTCAGGTTTACTGAATCCCTTGGACCTTCTTATTGACGAAGAAACACAGAAGTTGCATCCGAATTTAATACAAAAGGCACAATGCTGACTTAAGTACAGGAGGACTGACACTATAACTTTCTATGATTTGAACCTTTCCTGTGAGTCCAGTTTTAGATTCCGATGCTTCACTTCAGGTTTACTGTATACCTTGGACCTTCTTATTGTCGTTGAAGCACAGAAATTGCATTGGAATTAAATACAAAAGGCAGAGTGCCGACTTAAGTACAAGAGGACAGACACTCTAACTTTCTATGATTTGAACCTCTCCTATGAGTCCAGTTGTAGATTCCGATGCTTCACTTCAGGTTTACTGTATTTCTTGGTCCTTCTTATTGACGATGAAGCACAGAAAATGCATCGGAATTAAATTCAAAAGGCACAAAGCCGACTTAAGTATAAGAGGACTGACACTCTAACTTTTAATGATTTGAACTTCTCCTGTGAGTCCAGTTTTAGATTCCGATGTTTCACTTCAGGTTTACTGTATACCTTGGACCTTCTTATTGACGATGAAACACAGAAATAGCATCGGAATTAAATTCAAAAGCACAATGCCGACTTAAGTACAAGAGGACTGACACCCTAACTTTCTATGATTTGAACCTCTCCTGTGAGTCCAGTTTTGGATTCCGCTACTTCACTTCAGGTTTACTGTATCCCTTGGACCTTCTTATTGACGAAGAAACACAGAGGTTGCATCCGAATTTAATACAAAAGGCACAATGCTGATTTAAGTACAAGAGGGCTGACACTCTAATTTTCTATGATTTGAACCTCTCCTCTGAGCCCAGTTTTAGATTCCGATGCTTCACTTCGGGTTTATTGTATACCTTGGACCTTCTTATTGACGATGATGCACAGAAATTGCATCGGAATTAAATACGAAAGGCAGAGTGCCGACTTAAGTACAAGAGGACTGACACTCTAACTTTCTATGATTTGAACCTCTCCTGTGATTCCAGTTTTAGATTCCGATGCTTCACTTCAGGTTTACTGTATCCCTTGGACCTTCTTAGTGACGATGAAACACAGAAATAGCATCCGAATTTAATACAAAAGGCACAATGACGACTTAAGTACAAGAGGACTGACACTCTAACTTTCTATGATTTGAACCTCTCCTGTGAGTCCAGTTTTAGATTCCGATGCTTCACTTCAGATTTACTGTATACCTCGGACCTTCTTAATGACGATGAAACTCAGAAATTGCATCGGAATTAAGTTCAAAAGGCACAATGCCGACTTAAGTATAAGAGGACTGACACTCTAAGTTTCTATGATTTGAACTTCTCCTGTGAGTCCAGTTTTAGATTCCGATGCTTCACTTCAGGTTTAGTGTATCCCTTGGACCTTCTTATTGACGATGAAACACAGAAATTACATCGGAATTAAATTCAAAAGCACAATGCCGACTGAAGTACAAGAGGACTGACACCCTAACTTTCTATGATTTGAACCTCTCCTGTGAGTCCAGTTTTAGATTTCGATACTTCACGTCAGGTTTACTGTATCCCTTGGACCTTCTTATTGACGAAGAAACACAGAAATTGCATCCAAATTTAATACAAAAGGCACAATGCCGACTTAAGTACATAAGGACTGACACCCTATCCTTCTATGATTTGAACCTCTCCTGTGAGTCCAGTTTTAGATTCCGATGCTTCACTTCAGGTTTACAGTATACCTTGGACCTTCTAATTGACGATGAAACACAGAAATTGCATCGGAATTAAATTCAAAGGCACAATGCCGACTTAAGTACAAGAGGACCGACACTCCAACTTTCTATGATTTGACGTCTCCTGTGAGTCCAGTTTTAGATTCCGATGCTTCACTTCAGGTTTACTGTATACCTTGGACATTCTTATTGACGATGAAGCACAGAAAATGCATCGCAATTAAATTCAAAAGGCTCAATGCCGACTTAAGTACAAGAGGACTGACACTCTAAATTTCTATGGTTTGAATCTCTCCTGTGAGTCCAGTTTTAGATTCCGATACTTCACTTAAGGTTTACTGTATACCGTGGACCTTCATATTGACGATGAAACACAGAAATTGCATCGGAATTAAATTCAAAAGGCACAATGCCGACTTAAGTACAAGAGGACTAACACTCTAACTTTCTATGATTTGAACCTCTCCTGTGAGTCCAGTTTTGGATTCCAATTCTTCACTTCAGCTTTACTGTATCCCTTGGACCTTCTTATTGACGATAAAACACAGAAATTTCATAGGAATTTAATGCAAAAGGCACAATGCCGACTTAAGTAAAAGAGGACTGACACTATAACTTTCTATTATTTGAACCTCTCCTGTGAGTCCAGTTTCAGATTCCGATGCTTCACTTTAGGTTTACTGTATACCTTGGACCTTCTTATTGACGATGAAGGACAGAAAATGCATCGGAATTAAATTCAAAAGGCACAATGCCGACTTAAGTACAAGCAGGCTGACACTATAACTATCTATGATTTGAACCTCTCCTGTGAGTCCAGTTTTAGATTCCGATGCTTCATTTCAGGTTTACTGTATACCTTGGACCTTCTTATTGACGATGATACACAGAAATTGCACGGGAATTAAATTCAAGAGGCACAACGCCGACCTAAGTACAAGAGGCCTGACACCCTAACATTCTATGATTTGCACCTGTCCTGTGAGTCCAGTTTTAGATTCCGATACTTCACTTCAGGTTTACTGTATCCCTTGGACCTTCTTATTGACGAAGAAACACAGAAATTACATTCGAATTTAATAGAAAACGCACAATGCCGACTTAAGTACAGAAGGACTGACACCCTAACCTTCTATGATTTGAACCTCTCCTGTCAGTCCAGTTTTACATTCCGATGCTTAACTTCAGGTTTACTGTATGCCTTGGACCTTCTTATTGACGATGAAGCACAGAAATTGCATCGGAATTAAATTCAAAAGGCACAATGCCGACTTAAGTACAAGAGGACCGACACACCCACTTTCTATGAATTGACGTCTCGTGTGAGTCCTGTTTTAGATTCCGATGCTTCACTTCAGGTTTACTGTATACCTTGGAAATTCTAATTGACGTTGAAACAACGAAATTGCATCGGAATTAAATTCAAAAGGCACAATGCCGACTTAGGTACAAGAGGACTGACAACCTAACTTTCTATGATTTGAACCTCTCCTGTGAGTCCAGTTTTGGTTTCCGATACTTCACTTCAGGTTTACTGTATCCCTTGGACCTTCTTATTGACGAAGAAACACAGAAGTTGCACCCAAATTTAATACAAAAGGCACAATCCTGACTTAAGTACAAGAGGACTGACACAATTACTTTCTATGATTTGAACCTCTCCTGTGAGCCCAGTTTTAGATTCCGATGCTTTACTTCAGGTTTACTGTATACCTTGGACCTTCTAATTGTCGATGAAGCACAGAAATTGCATCGGAAGTAAATACAAAAGGCAGAGTGCCGACTTAAGTACAAGAGGACTGACACTCTAACTTTCGAAGATTTCAACCTCTCCTGTGAGTCCAGGTTTGGTTTCCGATGCTTCACTTCAGGTTTACTGTATACCTTGGACCTTCATATTGACGAAGAAACACAGAAATTGCGTCGGAATTAAATTCAAAATCCACAATGAAGACTTAAGTACAAGAGGACTGACACTCTAACTTTCTATGATTTGAACCTCTCCTGTGAGTTCAGTTTTAGATTCCGATTCTTCACTTCAGGTTTACTGTATACCTTGGACCATCTTATAGACGATGAAGCACAGAAAATGCATCGGAATTAAATTCAAAAGGCACAATGCCGACTTAAGTACAAGAGGACGGACACACTAACTTTCTATGATTTGAACCTCTCCTGTGAGCCCAGTTTTAGATTCCGATGCTTCACTTCAGGTTTACTGAATACCTTGGACCTTCTTATTGACGATAAAGCACAGAAATTGCATCGGAAGTGAATACAAAATGCAGAGTGCCGACTTAAGTACAAGAGGACTGACACTCTAACTTTCTTTGATTTGAACCTCTCCTGTGAGTTCAGGTTTAGATTCCAATGCTTCACTTCAGGTTTACTGTATACCTAGGACCTTCTTATTGAATATGAAACACAGAAATTGCATCGGAATTAACTACAAAAGGCACAATGCTGACATAAGTACAAGAGGACTGACACTATAACTTTCCATGATTTGAACCTCTCCTGTGAGCCGAGGTTTAGATTCCGATGCTTCACTTGAGGTTTACTGTATACCTTGGACCTTCTTATTGACGATGAAACACAGAAATTGCATCGGAATTAAATTTAAGAGTCACAATGCCGACTTAAGTACAAGAGGACTGACACTCTAACTTTCTATGATTTGAACCTCTGCTGTAAGTCCAGTTTTAGATCCGATGCTTCACATCAGGTTTACTGTATACCTTGGACCTTCTTATGTACGATGAAGGACAGAAAATGCATCGGAATTAAATTCAAAAGGCACATTGCCGACTTAAGTACAAGAGGACCGACACTACAAATTTCTATGATTTGAACCTCTCCAGTGAGCCCAGTTTTAGATTCCGATGCTTCACTTCAGGTTGACTGTATACCTTGGACCTTCTTATTGACGATGAAACTCAGAAATTGCATCGGAATTAAATTCAAAAGGCACAATGACGACTTAAGTACAAGAGGACTGACACTCTAACTTTCTATGATTTGAACCTCTCCTGTGAGTCCAGTTTTAGATTCTGGTACTTCACTTCAGGTTTACTGTATCCCTTGGACTTTCTTATTGACGAAGGAACACAGAAATTGCAACCGAATTTAATACAAAAGGCACAATGCTGACTTAAGTACAAGACGACTGACACTCTAACTTTCTATGATTTGTACCTCTCCTGTGAGTCCCGTTTTAGATTCCGATACTTCACTTCAGGTTTACTGTATACCTTGGACCTTCTTATTGACGAAGAAACACAGAAATTGCATCGGAATTAAATACAAAATGCAGAATGCCGACTTAAATACGAGTGGACTGACACTCTAACTTTCTATAATTTGAACCTCTCCCGTGAGTTCAGTTTTAGATTCCCATGCTTACTTCAGGTTTACTGTATACCTTGGACTTTCTTATTGACGATGAAGCTCAGAAATTGCATGGGAATTAAATTCAAAAGGCACAATGCCGACCTAAGTACAAGAGGACTGACACCCTAACTTTCTATGATTTGAACCTCTCCTGTGAGTCCAGTTTTAGATTCCGATACTGTACTTCAGGTTTACTGAATCCCTTGGACCTTCTTATTGACGAAGAAACACAGAAGTTGCATCCGAATTTAATACAAAAGGCACAATGCTGACTTAAGTACAGGAGGACTGACACTATAACTTTCTATGATTTGAACCTTTCCTGTGAGTCCAGTTTTAGATTCCGATGCTTCACTTCAGGTTTACTGTATACCTTGGACCTTCTTATTGTCGTTGAAGCACAGAAATTGCATTGGAATTAAATACAAAAGGCAGAGTGCCGACTTAAGTACAAGAGGACAGACACTCTAACTTTCTATGATTTGAACCTCTCCTATGAGTCCAGTTGTAGATTCCGATGCTTCACTTCAGGTTTACTGTATTTCTTGGACCTTCTTATTGACGATGAAGCACAGAAAATGCATCGGAATTAAATTCAAAAGGCACAAAGCCGACTTAAGTATAAGAGGACTGACACTCTAACTTTTAATGATTTGAACTTCTCCTGTGAGTCCAGTTTTAGATTCCGATGTTTCACTTCAGGTTTACTGTATACCTTGGACCTTCTTATTGACGATGAAACACAGAAATAGCATCGGAATTAAATTCAAAAGCACAATGCCGACTTAAGTACAAGAGGACTGACACCCTAACTTTCTATGATTTGAACCTCTCCTGTGAGTCCAGTTTTGGATTCCGCTACTTCACTTCAGGTTTACTGTATCCCTTGGACCTTCTTATTGACGAAGAAACACAGAGGTTGCATCCGAATTTAATACAAAAGGCACAATGCTGATTTAAGTACAAGAGGGCTGACACTCTAATTTTCTATGATTTGAACCTCTCCTCTGAGCCCAGTTTTAGATTCCGATGCTTCACTTCAGGTTTACTGTATACCTTGGACCTTCTTATTGACGATGATGCACAGAAATTGCATCGGAATTAAATACGAAAGGCAGAGTGCCGACTTAAGTACAAGAGGACTGACACTCTAACTTTCTATGATTTGAACCTCTCCTGTGAGTCCAGTTTTAGATTCCGATGCTTCACTTCAGGTTTACTGTATCCCTTGGACCTTCTTAGTGACGATGAAACACAGAAATAGCATCCGAATTTAATACAAAAGGCACAATGACGACTTAAGTACAAGAGGACTGACACTCTAACTTTCTATGATTTGAACCTCTCCTGTGAGTCCAGTTTTAGATTCCGATGCTTCACTTCAGATTTACTGTATACCTCGGACCTTCTTAATGACGATGAAACTCAGAAATTGCATCGGAATTAAGTTCAAAAGGCACAATGCCGACTTAAGTATAAGAGGACTGACACTCTAACTTTCTATGATTTGAACTTCTCCTGTGAGTCCAGTTTTAGATTCCGATGCTTCACTTCAGGTTTAGTGTATCCCTTGGACCTTCTTATTGACGATGAAACACAGAAATTACATCGGAATTAAATTCAAAAGCACAATGCCGACTGAAGTACAAGAGGACTGACACCCTAACTTTCTATGATTTGAACCTCTCCTGTGAGTCCAGTTTTAGATTTCGATACTTCACGTCAGGTTTACTGTATCCCTTGGACCTTCTTATTGACGAAGAAACACAGAAATTGCATCCAAATTTAATACAAAAGGCACAATGCCGACTTAAGTACATAAGGACTGACACCCTATCCTTCTATGATTTGAACCTCTCCTGTGAGTCCAGTTTTAGATTCAGATGCTTCACTTCAGGTTTACAGTATACCTTGGACCTTCTAATTGACGATGAAACACAGAAATTGCATCGGAATTAAATTCAAAAGGCACAATGCCGACTTAAGTACAAGAGGACCGACACTCCAACTTTCTATGATTTGACGTCTCCTGTGAGTCCAGTTTTAGATTCCGATGCTTCACTTCAGGTTTACTGTATACCTTGGACCTTCTTATTGACGATGAAACACAGAAATTGCATCGGAATTAATTTCAAAAGGCTCAATGCCGACTTAAGTACAAGAGGACTGACACTCTACCTTTCTATGATTTGAACCTCTGCTGTGAGTTCAGATTTAGATTCCGATGCTTCACTTCAGGCTTACTGTATACCTTGGACCTTCTTATTGACGATGATACCCACAAATTGCATCGGAATTAAATTCAAAAGTCACATTGCGGACTTAACAACAAGAGGACGACTACTCTAACTGTCTATGTTTTGATCCTCTCCTGTGAGTCCAGTTTTAGATTCCGATGCTTCACTTCAGGTTTACTGTATACCTTGGACCTTCTTATTGACCATGAAACACAGAAATTGCATCGGAATTAAATTCAAAAGGAACAATGCCGACTTTAGTACAAAAGGACTGACACTCTAACTTTCTATGATTTGAACCTCTCCTGTGAGTCCAGGTTCAGATTCCGATGATTCACTTCAGGTTGACTGTATACCTTGGACCTTCTTATTGACGATGAATCACAGAAATTGCATCGGATTTAAATACAAAACGCACAATGCTGACTTAAGTACAAGAGGACTGACTCTATAACTTTCTATGATTTGAACCTATCTTGTGAGTCCAGTTTTTGATTCCGATGCTTCACTTCTGGTTTACTGTATACCTTTTACCTTCTAATTGACGATGAAGCACAGATATTGCATCGGAATTAAATACAAAAGGAACAATGCCGACTTAAGTACAAGAGGACTGACACTCTAACATTCTATGATTTAAACCTTTCCTGTGATTCCAGTTTCGAATTCCGATGCTTCACTTTAGGATTACTGTATCCCTTGGACCTTCTTATTGACGATGAAATACAGAAATTGCACCGGAATTAAATTCAAAAGGCACAATGCCGATTTAAGTACAAGAGGACGGACACACTAACTTTCTATGATTTGAACCACTCCTGTGAGTCCAGTTTTAGATTCCGATGCTTCACTTCAGGTTTACTGTATACCTTGGACCTTCTTATTGACGATGAAGCACAGAAAATGCATCGGAATTAAATTCAAAAGGCACAATGCTGACTTACGTACAAGAGGACTGACACTCTAAATTTCTATGATTTGAACCCCTCCTGTGAGTCCAGTTTTAGATTCCGATACTTCACTTAAGGTTTACAGTATACCGTGGACCTTCATATTGACGATGAAACACAGAAATTGCAACGAAATTAAATTCAAAAGGCACAATGCCGACTTAAGTACAAGAGGACTAACACCCTAACTTTCTATGATTTGAACCTGTCCCGTGAGTCCAGTTTTAATTCCGATTCTTCACTTCAGGTTTACTGTATCCCTTGGACCTTCATATTGACGATAAAACACAGAAATTGCATCGGAATTTAATGCAAAAGGCACAATGCCGACTTAAGTAAAAGAGGACTGACACTCTAACTTTCTATGATTTGAACCTCTCCTGTGAGTCCAGTTTCAGATTCCGATGCTTCACTTCAGGTTTACTGTATACCTTGGACCTTCTTATTGACGATGATGGACAGAAAATGCATTGGAATTAAATTCAAAAGGCACAATGCCGACTTAAGTACAAGCGGACTGACACTCTAACTATCTATGATTTGAACCTCTCCTGTGAGTCCCGTTTTAGATTCCGATGCTTCACTTCAGGTTTAATGTATACTTTGGACCTTTTTATTGACGGTGATACACAGAAATTGCACCGGAATTAAATTCAAAAGGCACAATGCCGACCTAAGTACAAGAGGACTGACACCCTAACATTCTATGATTTGCACCTGTCCTGTGAGTCCAGTTTTTGATTCCGATGCTTCACTTCAGGTTTACTGTATACCTTTTACCTTCTAATTGAGGATTAAGCACAGAAATTGCATCGGAATTAAATACAAAAGGAACAATGCCGACTTAAGTACAAGAGGACTGACACTGTAACATTCTATGATTTAAACCTGTCCTGTGAGTCCAGTTTTCAATTCCGATGCTTCACTTTAGGATTACTGTATACCTTGGACCTTCTTATTGACGATGAAATACAGAAATTGCACCGGAATTTAATTCAAAAGGCACAATGCCGACTTAAGTACAAGAGGACGGACACACTAACTTTCTATGATTTGAACCTCTCCTGTGAGTCCAGTTTTAGATTCCGATGCTTCACTTCAGGTTTACTGTATACCTTGGACCTTCTTATTGACGATGAAGCACAGAAAATGCATCGGAATTAAATTCAAAAGGCACAATGCCAACTTAAGTACAAGAGGACTGACACTCTAAATTTCTATGATTTGAACCTCTCCTGTGAGTCCAGTTTTAGATTCCGATACTTCACTTAAGGTTTACTGTATACCGCGGACCTTCATATTGACGATGAAACACAGAAATTGCATCGGACTTAAATTCAAAAGGCGCAATGCCGACTTAAGTACAAGAGGAGTGACACTCTAACTTTCTATGATTTGAACCTCTAGTGTGAGTCCAGTTTTCGATTCCGATGCTTCACTTCAGGTTTAGTGTTTGCCTTGGACCTTCTTACTGACGATGAAAGACAGAAATTGCATCGGAATTAAGTTCAAAAGCACAATGCCGACTGAAGTACAAGAGGACTGTCACCCTAACTTTCTATGATTTGAACGTCTCCTGTGAGTCCAGTTTTAGATTCCGATACTTAACTTCAGGTTTACTGTATCCCTTGGACCTTCTTATTGACGATAAAACAAAGAAATTGCATCGGAATTTAATGCAAAAGGCACAATGCCGACTTAAGTAAAAGAGGACTGACACTCTAACTTTCTATGATTTGAACCTCTCCTGTGAGTCCAGTTTCAGATTCCGATGCTTCACTTCAGGTTTACTGTATACCTTGGACCTTCTTATTGACGAAGAAGGACAGAAAATGCATCGGAATTAAATTCAAAAGGCACAATGCCGACTTAAGTACAAGCGGACCGACACTCTAACTATCTATGATTTGAACCCCTCCTGTGAGTCCAGTTTTAGATTCCAATGCTTCACTTCAGGTTTAATGTATACCTTGGACCTTTTTATTGACGATGATACACAGAAATTGCCGCGGAATTAAATTCAAAAGGCACAATGCCGACCTAAGTACAAGAGGACTGACACCCTAACATTCTATGATTTGCACCTGTCCTGTGAGTCCAGTTATAGATTCCGATACTTCACTTCAGGTTTACTGTATCCCTTGGACCTTCTTATTGACGAAGAAACACAGAAGTTGCATCCGAATTTAATACAAAAGGCACAATGCTGACTTAAGTACAAGAGGACTGACACTATAACTTTCTATGATTTGAACCTCTCCTGTGAGTCCAGTTTTAGATTCCGATGCTTCACTTCAGGTTTACTGTATACCTTGGACCGTCTTATTGACGATGAAGCACAGAAAATGCATCGGAATTAAATTCAAAAGGCGCAATGCCGACTTAAGTACAAGAGGAGTGACACTCTAACTTTCTATGATTTGAACCTCTAGTGTGAGTCCAGTTTTCGATTCCGATGCGTCACTTCAGGTTTAGTGTTTGCCTTGGACCTTCTTACTGACGATGAAAGACAGAAATTGCATCGGAATTAAGTTCAAAAGCACAATGCCGACTGAAGTACAAGAGGACTGTCACCCTAACTTTCTATGATTTGAACCTCTCCTGTGAGTCCAGTTTTGGATTCCGATACTTCACTTCAGGTTTACTGTATCCCTTGGACCTTCTTATTGACGAAGAAACACAGAAGTTGCACCCAAATTTAATACAAAAGGCACAATCCTGACTTAAGTACAAGAGGACTGACACAATTACATTCTATGATTTGAACCTCTCCTGTAAGCCCAGTTTTGGATTCCGATGCTTCCCTTCAGGTTTACTGTATACCTTGGACCTTCTAATTGACGATGAAGCACAGAAATTGCATCGGAAGTAAATACAAAAGGCAGAGTGCCGACTTAAGTACAAGAGGACTGACACTCTAACTTTCGAAGATTTCAACCTCTCCTGTGAGTCCAGGTTTGGTTTCCGATGCTTCACTTCAGGTTTACTGTATACCTTGGACCTTCTTATTGACGAAGAAACACAGAAATTGCGTCGGAATTAAATACAAAATCCACAATGAAGACTTAAGTACAAGAGGACAGACACTCTAACTTTCTATGATTTGAACCTCTCCTGTGAGTTCAGTTTTAGATTCCGATTCTTCACTTCAGGTTTACTGTATACCTAGGACCATCTTATAGACGATGAAGCACAGAAAATGCATCGCAATTAAATTCAAAAGGCACAATGCCGACTTAAGTACAACAGAACGGACACACTAACTTTCTATGATTTGAACCTCTCCTGTGAGCCCAGTTTTAGATTCCGATGCTTCACTTCAGGTTTACTGAATACCTTGGACCTTCTTATTGACGATGAAGCACAGAAATTGCATCGGAAGTGAATACAAAAGGCAGAGTGCCGACTTAAGTACAAGAGGACTGACACTCTAACTTTCTTTGATTTGAACCTCTCCTGTGAGTTCAGGTTTAGATTCCAATGCTTCACTTCAGGTTTACTGTATACCTAGGACCTTCTTATTGAATATGAAACACAGAAATTGCATCGGAATTAAATACAAAAGGCACAATGCTGACTTAAGTACAAGAGGACTGACACTATAACTTTCTATGATTTGAACCTCTCCTGTGAGCCGAGGTTTAGATTCCGATGCTTCACTTGAGGTTTACTGTATACCTTGGACCTTCTTATTGACGATGAAGCACAGAAATTGCATCGGAATTAAATACAAAAGCAGAGTGCCGACTTAAGTACAAGAGGACTGACACTCTAACATTCTATGATTTCAACCTCTCCTGTGAGTCCAGTTTTAAATTCCGATGCTTCACTTTAGGTTTACTGAATACCTTGGACCTTCTTATTGACGATGAAACACAGAAATTGCATCGGAATTAAATTTAAGAGTCACAATGCCGACTTAAGTACAAGAGGACTGACACTCTAACTTTCTATGATTTGAACCTCTGCTGTAAGTCCAGTTTTAGATCCGATGCTTCACATCAGGTTTACTGTATACCTTGGACCTTCTTATGGACGATGAAGGACAGAAAATGCATCGGAATTAAATTCAAAAGGCACATTGCCGACTTAAGTACAAGAGGACCGACACTACAAATTTCTATGATTTGAACCTCTCCAGTGAGCCCAGTTTTAGATTCCGATGCTTCACTTCAGGTTGACTGTATGCCTTGGACCTTCTTATTGACGATGAAACTCAGAAATTGCATCGGAATTAAATTCAAAAGGCACAATGACGACTTAAGTACACGAGGACTGACACTCTAACTATCTATGATTTGAACCTCTCCTGTGAGTCCAGTTTTGGATTCTGGTACTTCACTTCAGGTTTACTGTATCCCTTGGACTTTCTTATTGACGAAGGAACACAGAAATTGCATCCGAATTTAATACAAAAGGCACAATGCTGACTTAAGTACAAGACGACTGTAACTCTAACTTTCTATGATTTGTACCTCTCCTGTGAGTCCCGTTTTACATTCCGATACTTCACTTCAGGTTTACTGTATACCTTGGACCTTCTTATTGACGAAGAAACACAGAAATTGCATCGGAATTAAATACAAAATGCAGAATGCCGACTTAAATACGAGTGGACTGACACTCTAACTTTCTAAAATTTGAACCTCTCCTGTGAGTCCAGTTTTGGATTCCCATGCTTACTTCAGGTTTACTGTATACCTTGGACTTTCTTATTGACGATGAAACTCAGAAATTGCATCGGAATTAAATTCAAAAGGCACAATGCCGACCTAAGTACAAGAGGACTGACACCCTAACTTTCTATGATTTGAACCTCTCCTGTGAGTCCAGTTTTGGATTCCGCTACTTCACTTCAGGTTTACTGTATTTCTTGGACCTTCTTATTGACGATGAAGCACAGAAAATGCATCGGAATTAAATTCAAAAGGCACAAAGCCGACTTAAGTATAAGAGGACTGACACTCTATCTTTTAATGATTTGAACTTCTCCTGTGAGTCCAGTTTTAGATTCCGATGTTTCACTTCAGGTTTACTGTATACCTTGGACCTTCTTATTGACGATGAAACACAGAAATTGCATCGGAATTAAATTCAAAAGCACATTGCCGACTTAAGTACAAGAGGACTGACACCCTAACTTTCTATGATTTGAACCTCTCCTGTGAGTCCAGTTTTGGATTCCGCTACTTCACTTCAGGTTTACTGTATCCCTTGGACCTTCTTACTGACGAAGAAACACAGAAGTAGCATCCGAATTTAATACAAAAGGCACAATGCTGATTTAAGTACAAGAGGGCTGACACTCTAATTTTCTATGATTTGAAACACTCCTCTGAGCCCAGTTTTAGATTCCGATGCTTCACTTCAGGTTTACTGTGTACCTTGGACCATCTTATTGACGATGATGCACAGAAATTGCATCGGAATTAAATACGAAAGGCAGAGTGCCGACTTAAGTACAAGAGGACTGACACTCTAATTTTCTATGATTTGAACCTCTCCTGTGAGTCCAGTTTTAGATTCCGATGCTTCACTTCAGGCTTACTGTATCCCTTGGACCTTCTTAGTGACGATGAAACACAGAAATAGCATCCTAATTTAATACAAAAGGCACAATGACGACTTAAGTACAAGAGGACTGACACTCTAACTTTGTATGATTTGAACCTCTCCTGTGAGTCCAGTTTTTGATTCCGATGCTTCACTTCAGATTTACTGTATACCTTGGACCTTCTTAATGACGATGAAACTCAGAAATTGCATCGGAATTAAGTTCAAAAGGCACACTGCCGACTTAAGTATAAGAGGACTGACACTCTAACTTTCTATGATTTGAACTTCTCCTGTGAGTCCAGTTTTAGATTCCGATGCTTCACTTCAGGTTTAGTGTATCCCTTGGACCTTCTTATTGACGATGAAACACATAAATTACATCCAAATTTAATACAAAAGGCACAATGCCGACTTAAGTACATAAGGACTGACACCCTATCCTTCTATGATTTGAACCTCTCCTGTGAGTCCAGTTTTAGATTCCGATGCTTCACTTCAGGTTTACAGTATACCTTGGACCTTCTAATTGACGATGAAACACAGAAATTGCATCGGAATTAAATTCAAAAGGCACAATGCCGACTTAAGTACAAGAGGACCGACACTACAAATTTCTATGATTTGAACCTCTCCAGTGAGCCCAGTTTTAGATTCCGATGCTTCACTTCAGGTTGACTGTATGCCTTGGACCTTCTTATTGACGATGAAACTCAGAAATTGCATCGGAATTAAATTCAAAAGGCACAATGACGACTTAAGTACAAGAGGACTGACACTCTAACTTTCTATGATTTGAACCTCTAGTGTGAGTCCAGTTTTCGATTCCGATGCGTCACTTCAGGTTTAGTGTTTGCCTTGGACCTTCTTACTGACGATGAAAGACAGAAATTGCATCGGAATTAAGTTCAAAAGCACAATGCCGACTGAAGTACAAGAGGACTGTCACCCTAACTTTCTATGATTTGAACCTCTCCTGTGAGTCCAGTTTTGGATTCCGATACTTCACTTCAGGTTTACTGTATCCCTTGGACCTTCTTATTGACGAAGAAACACAGAAGTTGCACCCAAATTTAATACAAAAGGCACAATCCTGATTTAAGTACAAGAGGACTGACACAATTACATTCTATGATTTGAACCTCTCCTGTAAGCCCAGTTTTAGATTCCGATGCTTCACTTCAGGTTTACTGAATACCTTGGACCTTCTTATTGACGATGAAGCACAGAAATTGCATCGGAAGTGAATACAAAAGGCAGAGTGCCGACTTAAGTACAAGAGGACTGACACTCTAACTTTCTTTGATTTGAACCTCTCCTGTGAGTTCAGGTTTAGATTCCAATGCTTCACTTCAGGTTTACTGTATACCTAGGACCTTCTTATTGAATATGAAACACAGAAATTGCATCGGAATTAAATACAAAAGGCACAATGCTGACTTAAGTACAAGAGGACTGACACTATAACTTTCTATGATTTGAACCTCTCCTGTGAGCCGAGGTTTAGATTCCGATGCTTCACTTGAGGTTTACTGTATACCTTGGACCTTCTTATTGACGATGAAGCACAGAAAATGCATCGCAATTAAATTCAAAAGGCACAATGCCGACTTAAGTACAACAGAACGGACACACTAACATTCTATGATTTGAACCTCTCCTGTGAGCCCAGTTTTAGATTCCGATGCTTCACTTCAGGTTTACTGAATACCTTGGACCTTCTTATTGACGATGAAGCACAGATATTGCATCGGAAGTGAATACAAAAGGCAGAGTGCCGACTTAAGTACAAGAGGACTGACACTCTAACTTTCTTTGATTTGAACCTCTCCTGTGAGTTCAGGTTTAGATTCCAATGCTTCACTTCAGGTTTACTGTATACCTAGGACCTTCTTATTGAATATGAAACACAGAAATTGCATCGGAATTAAATACAAAAGGCACAATGCTGACTTAAGTACAAGGGGACTGACACTATAACTTTCTATGATTTGAACCTCTCCTGTGAGCCGAGGTTTAGATTCCGATGCTTCACTTGAGGTTTACTGTATACCTTGGACCTTCTTATTGACGATGAAGCACAGAAATTGCATCGGAATTAAATACAAAAGCAGAGTGCCGACTTAAGTACAAGAGGACTGACACTCTAACATTCTATGATTTCAACCTCTCCTGTGAGTCCAGTTTTAAATTCCGATGCTTCACTTTAGGTTTACTGAATACCTTGGACCTTCTTATTGACGATGAAACACAGAAATTGCATCGGAATTAAATTTAAGAGTCACAATGCCGACTTAAGTACAAGAGGACTGACACTCTAACTTTCTATGATTTGAACCTCTGCTGTAAGTCCAGTTTTAGATCCGATGCTTCACATCAGGTTTACTGTATACCTTGGACCTTCTTATGGACGATGAAGGACAGAAAATGCATCGGAATTAAATTCAAAAGGCACATTGCCGACTTAAGTACAAGAGGACCGACACTACAAATTTCTATGATTTGAACCTCTCCAGTGAGCCCAGTTTTAGATTCCGATGCTTCACTTCAGGTTGACTGTATGCCTTGGACCTTCTTATTGACGATGAAACTCAGAAATTGCATCGGAATTAAATTCAAAAGGCACAATGACGACTTAAGTACACGAGGACTGACACTCTAACTATCTATGATTTGAACCTCTCCTGTGAGTCCAGTTTTGGATTCTGGTACTTCACTTCAGGTTTACTGTATCCCTTGGACTTTCTTATTGACGAAGGAACACAGAAATTGCATCCGAATTTAATACAAAAGGCACAATGCTGACTTAAGTACAAGACGACTGTAACTCTAACTTTCTATGATTTGTACCTCTCCTGTGAGTCCCGTTTTACATTCCGATACTTCACTTCAGGTTTACTGTATACCTTGGACCTTCTTATTGACGAAGAAACACAGAAATTGCATCGGAATTAAATACAAAATGCAGAATGCCGACTTAAATACGAGTGGACTGACACTCTAACTTTCTATAATTTGAACCTCTCCTGTGATACCAGTTTTGGATTCCCATGCTTACTTCAGGTTTACTGTATACCTTGGACTTTCTTATTGACGATGAAACTCAGAAATTGCATCGGAATTAAATTCAAAAGGCACAATGCCGACCTAAGTACAAGAGGACTGACACCCTAACTTTCTATGATTTGAACCTCTCCTGTGAGTCCAGTTTTGGATTCCGCTACTTCACTTCAGGTTTACTGTATTTCTTGGACCTTCTTATTGACGATGAAGCACAGAAAATGCATCGGAATTAAATTCAAAAGGCACAAAGCCGACTTATGTATAAGAGGACTGACACTCTATCTTTTAATGATTTGAACTTCTCCTGTGAGTCCAGTTTTAGATTCCGATGTTTCACTTCAGGTTTACTGTATACCTTGGACCTTCTTATTGACGATGAAACACAGAAATTGCATCGGAATTAAATTCAAAAGCACATTGCCGACTTAAGTACAAGAGGACTGACACCCTAACTTTCTATGATTTGAACCTCTCCTGTGAGTCCAGTTTTGGATTCCGCTACTTCACTTCAGGTTTACTGTATCCCTTGGACCTTCTTACTGACGAAGAAACACAGAAGTAGCATCCGAATTTAATACAAAAGGCACAATGCTGATTTAAGTACAAGAGGGCTGACACTCTAATTTTCTATGATTTGAAACACTCCTCTGAGCCCAGTTTTAGATTCCGATGCTTCACTTCAGGTTTACTGTGTACCTTGGACCATCTTATTGACGATGATGCACAGAAATTGCATCGGAATTAAATACGAAAGGCAGAGTGCCGACTTAAGTACAAGAGGACTGACACTCTAATTTTCTATGATTTGAACCTCTCCTGTGAGTCCAGTTTTAGATTCCGATGCTTCACTTCAGGCTTACTGTATCCCTTGGACCTTCTTAGTGACGATGAAACACAGAAATAGCATCCGAATTTAATACAAAAGGCACAATGACGACTTAAGTACAAGAGGACTGACACTCTAACTTTCTATGATTTGAACCTCTCCTGTGAGTCCAGTTTTTGATTCCGATGCTTCACTTCAGATTTACTGTATACCTTGGACCTTCTTAATGACGATGAAACTCAGAAATTGCATCGGAATTAAGTTCAAAAGGCACACTGCCGACTAAAGTATAAGAGGACTGACACTCTAACTTTCTATGATTTGAACTTCTCCTGTGAGTCCAGTTTTAGATTCCGATGCTTCACTTCAGGTTTAGTGTATCCCTTGGACCTTCTTATTGACGATGAAACACATAAATTACATCCAAATTTAATACAAAAGGCACAATGCCGACTTAAGTACATAAGGACTGACACCCTATCCTTCTATGATTTGAACCTCTCCTGTGAGTCCAGTTTTGGATTCCGCTACTTCACTTCGGGTTTACTGTATTTCTTGGACCTTCTTATTGACGTTGAAGCACAGAAAATGCATCGGAATTAAATTCAAAAGGCACAAAGCCGACTTAAGTATAAGAGGACTGACACTCTATCTTTTAATGATTTGAACTTCTCCTGTGAGTCCAGTTTTAGATTCCGATGTTTCACTTCAGGTTTACTGTATACCTTGGACCTTCTTATTGACGATGAAACACAGAAATTGCATCGGAATTAAATTCAAAAGCACATTGCCGACTTAAGTACAAGAGGACTGACACCCTAACTTTCTATGATTTGAACCTCTCCTGTGAGTCCAGTTTTGGATTCCGCTACTTCACTTCAGGTTTACTGTATCCCTTGGACCTTCTTACTGACGAAGAAACACAGAAGTAGCATCCGAATTTAATACAAAAGGCACAATGCTGATTTAAGTACAAGAGGGCTGACACTCTAATTTTCTATGATTTGAATCTCTCCTCTGAGCCCAGTTTTAGATTCCGATGCTTCACTTCAGGTTTACTGTGTACCTTGGACCATCTTATTGACGATGATGCACAGAAATTGCATCGGAATTAAATACGAAAGGCAGAGTGCCGACTTAAGTACAAGAGGACTGACACTCTAATTTTCTACGATTTGAACCTCTCCTGTGAGTCCAGTTTTAGATTCCGATGCTTCACTTCAGGTTTACTGTATCCCTTGGACCTTCTTAGTGACGATGAAACACAGAAATAGCATCCGAATTTAATACAAAAGGCACAATGACGACTTAAGTACAAGAGGACTGACACTCTAACTTTCTATGATTTGAACCTCTCCTGTGAGTCCACTTTTTGATTCCGATGCTTCACTTCAGATTTACTGTATACCTTGGACCTTCTTAATGACGATGAAACTCAGAAATTGCATCGGAATTAAGTTCAAAAGGCACACTGCCGACTTAAGTATAAGAGGACTGACACTCTAACTTTCTATCATTTGAACTTCTCCTGTGAGTCCAGTTTTAGATTCCGATGCTTCACTTCAGGTTTAGTGTATCCCTTGGACCTTCTTATTGACGATGAAACACAGAAATTACATCCAAATTTAATACAAAAGGCACAATGCCGACTTAAGTACATAAGGACTGACACCCTATCCTTCTATGATTTGAACCTCTCCTGTGAGTCCAGTTTTAGATTCCGATGCTTCACTTCAGGTTTACAGTATACCTTGGACCTTCTAATTGACGATGAAACACGGAAATTGCATCGGAATTAAATTCAAAAGGCACAATGCCGACTTAAGTACAAGAGGACCGACACTCCAACTTTCTATGATTTGACGTCTCCAGTGAGTCCAGTTTTAGATTCCGATGCTTCACTTCAGGTTTACAGTATACCTTGGACCTTCTAATTGACGATGAAACACAGAAATTGCATCGGAATTAAATTCGAAAGTCACATTGCGGACTTAACAACAAGAGGACGACTACTCTAACTGTCTATGATTTGAACCTCTCCTGTGAGTCCAGTTTTAGATTCCGATACTTCACTTAAGGTTTACTGTATACCGTGGACCTTCATATTGACGATGAAACACAGAAATTGCAACGAAATTAAATTCAAAAGGCACAATGCCGACTTAAGTACAAGAGGACTAACACCCTAACTTTCTATGATTTGAACCTGTCCCGTGAGTCCAGTTTTAATTCCGATTCTTCACTTCAGGTTTACTGTATCCCTTGGACCTTCATATTGACGATAAAACACAGAAATTGCATCGGAATTTAATGCAAAAGGCACAATGCCGACTTAAGTAAAAGAGGACTGACACTCTAACTTTCTATGATTTGAACCTCTCCTGTGAGTCCAGTTTCAGATTCCGATGCTTCACTTCAGGTTTACTGTATACCTTGGACCTTCTTATTGACGATGATGGACAGAAAATGCATTGGAATTAAATTCAAAAGGCACAATGCCGACTTAAGTACAAGCGGACTGACACTCTAACTATCTATGATTTGAACCTCTCCTGTGAGTGCCGTTTTAGATTCCGATGCTTCACTTCAGGTTTAATGTATACTTTGGACCTTTTTATTGACGGTGATACACAGAAATTGCACCGGAATTAAATTCAAAAGGCACAATGCCGACCTAAGTACAAGAGGACTGACACCCTAACATTCTATGATTTGCACCGATCCTGTGAGTCCAGTTTTAGATTCCGATGCTTCACATCAGATTTACTGTATACCCTGGACCTTATTATTGACGATGAATCACAGAAATTGCATCGGATTTAAATACAAAACGCACAATGCTGACTTAAGTACAAGAGGACTGACTCTTTAACTTTCTATGATTTGAACCTATCTTGTGAGTCCAGTTTTTGATTCCGATGCTTCACTTCAGGTTTACTGTATACCTTTTACCTTCTAATTGAGGATTAAGCACAGAAATTGCATCGGAATTAAATACAAAAGGAACAATGCCGACTTAAGTACAAGAGGACTGACACTGTAACATTCTATGATTTAAACCTGTCCTGTGAGTCCAGTTTTGAATTCCGATGCTTCACTTTAGGATTACTGTATACCTTGGACCTTCTTATTGACGATGAAATACAGAAATTGCACCGGAATTTAATTCAAAAGGCACAATGCCGACTTAAGTACAAGAGGACGGACACACTAACTTTCTATGATTTGAACCTCTCCTGTGAGTCCAGTTTTAGATTCCGATGCTTCACTTCAGGTTTACTGTATACCTTGGACCTTCTTATTGACGATGAAGCACAGAAAATGCATCGTAATTAAATTCAAAAGGCACAATGCCGACTTAAGTACAAGAGGACTGACACTCTAAATTTCTATGATTTGAACCTCTCCTGTGAGTCCAGTTTTAGATTCCGATACTTCACTTAAGGTTTACTGTATACCGCGGACTTTCATATTGACGATGAAACACAGAAATTGCATCGGACTTAAATTCAGAAGGCGCAATGCCGACTTAAGTACAAGAGGAGTGACACTCTAACTTTCTATGATTTGAACCTCTAGTGTGAGTCCAGTTTTCGATTCCGATGCTTCACTTCAGGTTTAGTGTTTGCCTTGGACCTTCTTACTGACGATGAAAGACAGAAATTGCATCGGAATTAAGTTCAAAAGCACAATGCCGACTGAAGTACAAGAGGACTGTCACCCTAACTTTCTATGATTTGAACGTCTCCTGTGAGTCCAGTTTTAGATTCCGATACTTCACTTCAGGTTTACTGTATCCCTTGGACCTTCTTATTGACGATAAAACAAAGAAATTGCATCGGAATTTAATGCAAAAGGCACAATGCCGACTTAAGTAAAAGAGGACTGACACTCTAACTTTCTATGATTTGAACCTCTCCTGTGAGTCCAGTTTCAGATTCCGATGCTTCACTTCAGGTTTACTGTATACCTTGGACCTTCTTATTGACGATGAAGGACAGAAAATGCATCGGAATTAAATTCAAAAGGCACAATGCCGACTTAAGTACAAGCGGACCGACACTCTAACTATCTATGATTTGAACCCCTCCTGTGAGTCCAGTTTTAGATTCCAATGCTTCACTTCAGGTTTAATGTATACCTTGGACCTTTTTATTGACGATGATACACAGAAATTGCCGCGGAATTAAATTCAAAAGGCACAATGCCGACCTAAGTACAAGAGGACTGACACCCTAACATTCTATGATTTGCACCTGTCCTGTGAGTCCAGTTATAGATTCCGATACTTCACTTCAGGTTTACTGTATCCCTTGGACCTTCTTATTGACGAAGAAACACAGAAGTTGCATCCGAATTTAATACAAAAGGCACAATGCTGACTTAAGTACAAGAGGACTGACACTATAACTTTCTATGATTTGAACCTCTCCTGTGAGTCCAGTTTTAGATTCCGATGCTTCACTTCAGGTTTACTGTATACCTTGGACCGTCTTATTGACGATGAAGCACAGAAAATGCATCGGAATTAAATTCAAAAGGCGCAATGCCGACTTAAGTACAGGAGGAGTGACACTCTAACATTCTATGATTTGAACCTCTAGTGTGAGTCCAGTTTTCGATTCCGATGCTTCACTCCAGGTTTAGTGTTTGCCTTGGACCTTCTTACTGACGATGAAAGACAGAAATTGCATCGGAATTAAGTTCAAAAGCACAATGCCGACTGAAGTACAAGAGGACTGTCACCCTAACTTTCTATGATTTGAACCTCTCCTGTGAGTCCAGTTTTGGATTCCGATACTTCACTTCAGGTTTACTGTATCCCTTGGACCTTCTTATTGACGAAGAAACACAGAAGTTGCACCCAAATTTAATACAAAAGGCACAATCCTGACTTAAGTACAAGAGGACTGACACAATTACTCTCTATGATTTGAACCTCTCCTGTGAGCCCAGTTTTAGATTCCGATGCTTCACTTCAGGTTTACTGTATACCTTGGACCTTCTAATTGACGATGAAGCACAGAAATTGCATCGGAAGTAAATACAAAAGGCAGAGTGCCGACTTCAGTACAAGAGGACTGACACTCTAACTTTCGAAGATTTCAACCTCTCCTGTGAGTCCAGGTTTGGTTTCCGATGCTTCACTTCAGGTTTACTGTATACCTTGGACCTTCTTATTGACGAAGAAACAAAGAAATTGCGTCGCAATTAAATTCAAAATCCACAATGAAGACTTAAGTACAAGAGGACAGACACTCTAACTTTCTATGATTTGAACCTCTCCTGTGAGTTCAGTTTTAGATTCCGATGCTTCACTTCAGGTTTACTGAATACCTTGGACCTTCTTATTGACGATGAAGCACAGAAATTGCATCGGAAGTGAATACAAAAGGCAGAGTGCCGACTTAAGTACAAGAGGACTGACACTCTAACTTTCTTTGATTTGAACCTCTCCTGTGAGTTCAGGTTTAGATTCCAATGCTTCACTTCAGGTTTACTGTATACCTAGGACCTTCTTATTGAATATGAAACACAGAAATGGCATCGGAATTAAATACAAAAGGCACAATATTGACTTAAGTACAAGAGGACTGACACTATAACTTTCTATGATTTGAACATCTCCTGTGAGCCGAGGTTTAGATTCCGATGCTTCACTTGAGGTTTACTGTATACCTTGGACCTTCTTATAGACGATGAAACACAGAAATTGCGTCGGAATTTAATTCAAAAGGCACAATGCCGACTTAAGTACAAGAGGACGGACACACTAACTTTCTATGATTTGAACATCTGCTGTGAGTCCAGTTTTAGATTCCGATGCTTCACTTCAGGTTTACTGTATACATTGGACCTTCTTATTGACGATGATGCACAGAAAATGCATCGGAATTAAATTCAAAAGGCACAATGCCGACTTAAGTACAAGAGGACTGACACTCTAAATTTCTATGATTTGTACCTCTCCTGTGAGTCCAGTTTTAGATTCCGATACTTCACTTAAGGTTTACTGTATACCGTGGACCTTCATATTGACGATGAAACACAGAAATTGCATCGGAATTAAATTCAAAAGGCACAATGCCGACTTAAGTACAAGAGGACTAACACTCTAAATTTCTATGATTTGAACCTGTCGCGTGAGTCCAGTTTTGGATTCCGATTCTTCACTTCAGGTTTACTGTATCCCTTGGACCTTCTTATTGACGATCAAACACAGAAATTGCATCGGAATTTAATGCAAAAGGCACAATGCCGACTTAAGTAAAAGAGGATTGACACTCTAACTTTCTATGATTTGAACCTCTCCTGTGAGTCCAGTTTCAGATTCCGATGCTTCACTTCAGGTTTACTGTATACCTTGGACCTTCTTATTGACGATGAAGGACAGAAAATGCATCGGAATTAAATTCAAAATGCACAATGCCGACTTAAGTACAAGCGGACTGACACTCTAACTATCTATGATTTGAACCCCTCCTGTGAGTCCAGTTTTCGATTCCGATGCTTCACTTCAGGTTTAATGTATACCTTGGACCTTTTTATTGACGATGATACACAGAAATTGCAACGGAATTAAATTCAAAAGGCACAATGCCGACCTAAGTACAAGAGGACTGACACCCTAACATTCTATGATTTGCACCTGTCCTGTGAGTCCAGTTTTAGATTTCGATACTTCACTTCAGGTTTACTGTATCCCTTGGACCTTCTTATTGACGAAGAAACACAGAAGTTGCATCCGAATTTAATACAAAAGGCACAATGCTGACTTAAGTACAAGAGGACTGACACTATAACTTTCTATGATTTGAACCTCTCCTGTGAGTCTAGTTTTAGATTCCGATGCTTCACTTCAGGTTTTCTGTATACCTTGGACTGTCTTATTGACGATGAAGCACAGAAAATGCATCGGAATAAAATTCAAAAGGCGCAATGCCGACTTAAGTACAAGAGGAGTGACACTCTAACTTTCTATGATTTGAACCTCTCCTGTGAGTCCAGTTTTCGATTCCGATGCTTCACTTCAGGTTTAGTGTATGCCTTGGACCTTCTTATTGACGATGAAACACAGAAATTGCATCGGAATTAAGTTCAAACGCACAATGCCGACTGGAGTACAAGAGGACTGACACCCTAACTTTCTAAGATTTGAACCTCTCCTGTGAGTCCAGTTTTAGATTCCGATACTTCACTTCAAGTTTACTGTATCCCTTGGATCTTCTTATTGACGAAGAAACACAGAAATTACATTCGAATTTAATACAAAACGCACAATGCCGACTTAAGTACAGAAGGACTGACACCCTAACTTTCTATGATTTGAACCTCTCCTGTGAGTCCAGTTTTAGATTCCGATGCTTAACTTCAGGTTTACTGTAATCCTTGGACCTTTTTATTGACGATGATACACAGAAATTGCAACGGAATTAAATTCAAAAAGCACAATGCCGACTTAAGTACAAGAGGACCGACACACCCACTTTCTATGATTTGACGTCTCCTGTGAGTCCAGTTTTAGATTCCGATGCTTCACTTCAGGTTTACTGTATACCTTGGAAGTTCTAATTGACGTTGAAACACAGAAATTGCATCGGAATTAAATTCAAAAGGCACAATGCCGACTTAGGATCAAGAGGACTGACAACCTAACTTTCTATGATTTGAACCTCTCCTGTGAGTCCAGTTTTGGATTCCGATACTTCACTTCAGGTTTACTGTATCCCTTGGACCTTCTTATTGACGAAGAAACACAGCAGTTGCACCCGAATCTAATACAAAAGGCACAATGCTGACTTAAGTACAAGAGGACTGACACTATTACTTTCTATGATTTGAAAATCTCCTGTGAGCTCAGTTTTAGATTCCGATGCTTCACTTCAGGTTTACTGTATACATTGGACCTTCTTATAGACGATGAGACACAGAAAATGCATCGGAATTAAATTCAAAAGGCACAATGCCGACTTAAGTACAGGCGGACTGACGCCCTAATTTTCTATGATTTGAACCGATCCTGTGAGTCCAGTTTTAGATTCCGATGCTTCACATCAGATTTACTGTATACCCTGGCCCTTATTATTGACGATGAATCACAGAAATTGCATCGGATTTAAATACAAAACGCACAATGCTGACTTAAGTACAAGAGGACTGACTCTATAACTTTCTATGATTTGAACCTATCTTGTGAGTCCAGTTTTTGATTCCGATGCTTCACTTCAGGTTTACTGTATACCTTTTACCTTCTAATTGAGGATTAAGCACAGAAATTTCATCGGAATTAAATACAAAATGAACAATGCCGACTTAAGTACAAGAGGACTGACACTCTAACATTCTATGATTTAAACCTGTCCTCTGAGTCCAGTTTTGAATTCCGATGCTTCACTTTAGGATTACTGAATACCTTGGACCTTCTTATTGACGATGAAATACAGAAATTGCACCGGAATTTAATTCAAAAGGCACAATGCCGACTTAAGTACAAGAGGACGGACACACTAACTTTCTATGATTTGAACCTCTCCTGTGAGTCCAGTTTTAGATTCCGATGCATCACTTCAGGTTTACTGTATACATTGGACCTTCTTATTGACGATGAAGCACAGAAAATGCATCGGAATTAAATTCAAAAGGCACAATGCCGACTTAAGTACAAGAGGACTGACACTCTAAATTTCTATGATTTGAACCTCTCCTGTGAGTCCAGTATTAGATTCCGATACTTCACTTAAGGTTTACTGTATACCGTGGACCTTCATATTGACGATGAAACACAGAAATTGCATCGGAATTAAATTCAAAAGGCACAATGCCGACTTAAGTACAAGAGGACTAACACTCTAAATTTCTATGATTTGAACCTGTCCCGTGAGTCCAGTTTTCGATTCCGATTCTTCACTTCAGGTTTACTGTATCCCTTGGGCCTTCTTATTGACGATAAAACACAGAAATTGCATCGGAATTTAATGCAAAAGGCACAATGCCGACTTAAGTAAAAGAGGACTGACACTCTAACATTCTATGATTTGAACCTCTCCTGTGAGTCCAGTTTCAGATTCCGATGCTCCACTTCAGGTTTACTGTATACCTTGGACTTTCTTATTGACGATGAAGGACAGAAAATGCATCGGAATTAAATTCAAAATGCACAATGCCGACTTAAGTACAAGCGGACTGACACTCTAACTATCTATGATTTGAACCCCTCCTGTGAGTCCAGTTTTCGATTCCGATGCTTCACTTCAGGTTTAATGTATACCTTGGACCTTTTTATTGACGATGATACACAGAAATTGCAACGGAGTTAAATTCAAAAGGCACAATGCCGACCTAAGTACAAGAGGACTGACACCCTAACATTCTATGATTTGCACCTGTCCTGTGAGTCCAGTTTTAGATTTCGATACTTCACTTCAGGTTTACTGTATCCCTTGGACCTTCTTATTGACGAAGTAACACAGAAGTTGCATCCGAATTTAATACAAAAGGCACAATGCTGACTTAAGTACAAGAGGACTGACACTATAACTTTCTATGATTTGAACCTCTCCTGTGAGTCCAGTTTTAGATTCCGATGCTTCACGTCAGGTTTTCTGAATACCTTGGACCGTGTTATTGACGATAAGCACAGAAAATGCATCGGAATTAAATTCAAAAGGCGCAATGCCGACTTAAGTACAAGAGGAGTGACACTCTAACTTTCTATGATTTGAACCTCTCCTGTGAGTCCAGTTTTCGATTCCGATGCTTCACTTCAGGTTTAGTGTATGCCTTGGACCTTCTTATTGACGATGAAACACAGAAATTGCATCGGAATTAAGTTCAAAAGCACAATGCCGACTAAAGTACAAGAGGACTGACACCCTAACTTTCTATGATTTGAACCTCTCCTGTGAGTCCAGTTTTAGATTCCGATACTTCACTTCAGGTTTACTGTATCCCTTGGACCTTCTTATTGACGAAGAAACACAGAAATTACATTCGAATTTAATACAAAACGCACAATGCCGACTTAAGTACAGAAGGACTGACACCCTAACTTTCTATGATTTGAACCTCTCCTGTGAGTCCAGTTTTAGATTCCGATGCTTAACTTCAGGTTTACTGTATACCTTGGACCTTTTTATTGACGATGATACACAGAAATTGCAACGGAATTAAATTCAAAAAGCACAATGCCGACTTAAATACAAGAGGACCGACACACCCACTTTCTATGATTTGACGTCGCCTGTGAGTCCAGTTTTAGATTCCGATGCTTCACTTCAGGTTTACTGTATACCTTGGAAATTCTAATTGACGTTGAAACACAGAAATTGCATCGGAATTAAATTCAAAAGGCACAATGCCGACTTAGGTACAAGAGGACTGACAACCTAACTTTCTATGATTTGAACCTCTCCTGTGAGTCCAGTTTTGGATTCCGATACTTCACTTCAGGTTTACTGTATCCCTTGGACCTTCTTATTGACGAAGAAACACAGAAGTTGCACCCGAATCTAATACAAAAGGCACAATGCTGACTTAAGTACAAGAGGACTGACACTATTACTTTCTATGATTTGAAAATCTCCTGTGAGCTCAGTTTTAGATTCCGATGCTTCACTTCAAGTTTACTGTATACATTGGACCTTCTTATAGACGATGAGACACAGATAATGCATCGGAATTAAATTCAAAAGGCACAATGCCGGCTTAAGTACAAGCGGACTGACGCCCTAACTTTCTATGATTTGAACCGATCCTGTGAGTCCAGTTTTAGATTCCGATGCTTCACATCAGATTTACTCTATACCCTGGACCTTATTATTGACGATGAATCACAGAAATTGCATCGGATTTAAATACAAAACGCACAATGCTGACTTAAGTACAAGAGGACTGACTCTATAACTTTCTATGATTTGAACCTATCTTGTGAGTCCAGTTTTTGATTCCGATGCTTCACTTCAGGTTTACTGTATACCTTTTACCTTCTAATTGAAGATTAAGCACAGAAATTGCATCGGAATTAAATACAAAAGGAACAATGCCGACATAAGTACAAGAGGACTGACAATCTAACATTGTATGATTTAAACCTGTCCTCTGAGTCCAGTTTTGAATTCCGATGCTTCACTTTAGGATTACTGTATACCTTGGACCTTCTTATTGACGATGAAATACAGAAATTGCACTGGAATTTAATTCAAAAGGCACAATGCCGACTTAAGTACAAGAGGACGGACACACTAACTTTCTATGATTTGAACCTCTCCTGTGAGTCCAGTTTTAGATTCCGATGCTTCACTTCAGGTTTACTGTATACCTTGAAAGTTCTAATTGACGTTGAAACACAGAAATTGCATCGGAATTAAATTCAAAAGGCACAATGCCGACTTAGGTACAAGAGGACTGACAACCTAACTTTCTATGATTTGAACATCTCCTCTGAGTCCAGTTTTGGATTTTGACACTTCACTTCAGGGTTACTGTATCCCTTGGACGTTCTTATTGACGAAGAAACACAGAAGTTGCACCCGAATCTAATACAATAGGCACAATGCTGACTTAAGTACAAGAGGACTGACACTATTACTTTCTTTGATTTGAACCTCTCCTGTGAGCCCAGTTTTAGATTCCGATGCTTCGCTTCAGGTTTACTGTATACCTTGGACCTTCTAATTGACGATGAAGCACAGAAATTGCATCGGAAGTAAATACAAAAGGCAGAGTGCCGACTTAAGTACAGGAGGACTGACACTCTAACTTTCGAAGATTTCAACCTCTCCTGTGAGTCCAGGTTTGGTTTCCGATGCTTCACTTCAGGTTTACTGTATACCTTGGACCTTCGTATTGACGAAGAAACACAGAAATTGCGTCGGAATTAAATTCAAAAGCCACAATGAAGGCTTAAGTACAAGCGGACAGACACTCTAACTTTCTATGATTTGAACCTCTCCTGTGGGTCCAGTTTTAGATTCCGATGCTTCACTTCAGCTTTAATGTATACCTTGGACCTTTTTATTGACGGTGATACACAGAAATTGCACCGGAATTAAATTAAAAAGGCACAATGCCGACTTAAGTACAAGAGGACTGACACTCTAAATTTCTATGATTTGAACCTCTCCTGTGAGTCCACTTTTAGATTCCGATACTTCACTTAAGGTTTACTGTATACCGTGGAACTTCATATTGACGATGAAACACAGAAATTGCATCGGAATTAAATTCAAAAGGCACAATGCCGACTTAAGTACAAGAGGACTAACACTCTAAATTTCAATGATTTGAACCTGTCCCGTGAGTCCAGTTTTGGATTCCGATTCTTCACTTCAGGTTTACTGTATCCCTTGGACCTTCTTATTGACGATAAAACACAGAAATTGCATCGGAATTTAATGCAAAAGGAACAATGCCGACTTAAGTAAAAGAGGACTGACACTCTAACCTTCTATGATTTGAACCTCTCCAGTGAGTCCAGTTTCAGATTCCGATGCTTCACTTCAGGTTTACTGTATACCTTGGACCTTCTTATTGACGATGAAGTACAGAAAATGCATCCGAATTAAATTCAAAGGGCACAATGCCGATTTAAGTACAAGCGGACTGACACTCTAACTATCTATGATTTGAACCTCTCCTGTGAGTCCTGTTTTAGATTCCGATGCTTCACTTCAGCTTTAATGTATACCTTGGACCTTTTTATTGACGTTGATACACAGAAATTGCACCGGAATTAAATTAAAAAGGCACAATGCCGACCTAAGTACAAGAGGACTGACACCCTAGCATTCTATGATTTGCACCTGTCCTGTGAGTCCAGTTTTAGATTCCGATGCTTCACTTCAGGTTTACTGTATACATTGGACCTTCTTATAGAGGATGAAGCACAGACAATGCATCGGAATTAATTTCAAAAGGCACAATGCCGACTTAAGTACAAGAGGACTGACACTCTAAATTTCTATGATTTGAACCTCTCCTGTGAGTCCAGTTTTAGATTCCGATACTTCACTTAAGGTCTACTGTATACCGTGGACCTTCATATTGACGATGAAACACAGAAATTGCATCGGAATTAAATTCAAAAGGCACAATGCCGACTTAAGTACAAGAGGACTAACACTCTAAATTTCAATGATTTGAACCTGTCCCGTGAGTCCAGTTTTGGATTCCGATTCTTCACTTCAGGTTTACTGTATCCCTTGGACCGTCTTATTGACGATAAAACACAGAAATTGCATCGGAATTTAATGCAAAAGGCACAATGCCGACTTAAGTAAAAGAGGACTGACACTCTAACCTTCTATGATTTGAACCTCTCCAGTGAGTCCAGTTTCTGATTCCGATGCTTCACTTCAGGTTTACTGTATACCTTGGACCTTCTGATCGACGATGAAGGACAGAAAATGCATCGGAATTAAATTCAAAATGCACAGTGCCGACTTAAGTACAAGCGGACTGACACTCTAACTATCTATGATTTGAACCCCTCCTGTGAGTCCAGTTTTGGATTCCGATACTTCACTTCAGGTTTACTGTATCCCTTGGACCTTCTTATTGACGAAGAAACACAGAAGTTGCACCCGAATCTAATACAAAAGGCACAATGCCGACTTAAGTACAAGAGGAATGACACTCTAACTTTCGAAGATTTCAACCTCTCCTGTGAGTCCAGTTTTGGATTCCGATGCTTCACTTCAGGTTTACTGTATACCTTGGACTTTCTTATTGAAGATGAAACACAGAAATTGCGTCGGAATTAAATTCAAAAGCCACAATGCCGACTTAAGTACAAAAGGACAGACACTCTAACTCTCTATGATTTGAACCTCTCCTGTGAGTCCAGTTTTAGATTCCGATGCTTCACTTCAGGTTTACTGTATACCTTGGACCTTCTTATTGACGATGAAGCACAGAAAATGCATCGGAATTAAATTCAAGAGGCACAATGGCGACTTAAGTACAAAAGGACTGACACTCTAACTTTCTATGATTTGAACCTCTCCTGTGAGTCCAGTTTTAGATTCCGATGCTTCACTTCAGGTTTAGTGTGTCCCTTGGACCTTCTAACTGACGATGAAACACAGAAATTGCATCGGAATTAAATTCAAAAGGCACAATGCCGACTTAAGTACAAGAGGACGGACACTCTAACTTTCTATGATTAGAACATCTCCTGTGAGTCCAGTTTTAGATTCCGATGCTTCACTTCAGGTTTGCTGTATACCTTGGACCTTCTTATTGACGAAGAAACACAGAAATTGCATCGGAATTAAATTCAGAAGGAACAATGCCGACTATAGTACAAGAGGACTGACACTTTAACATTCTATGATTTGAACCTCTCCTGCGAGTCCACTTTTGGGTTCCGATGCTTCACTTTAGGTTTACTGTATACTTGGACCTTCTTATTGACGATGAAATACAGAAATTGCACCGGAATTAAATTCAAAAGGCACAATGCCGACTTAAGTATAAGAGGACTGACACTCTAACTTTCTATGATTTGGACCTCTCCTGTGAGTCCAGTTTTAGATTCCGATACTTCACTTCAGGTTTACTGTATCCCTTGGACCTTCTTATTGACGAAGGATCACAGAAATTGCATCCGAATTAATTATAAAAGGCACAATGCCGACTTAAGTACAAAAGGAGTGACACTCTAACTTTCAATGATTTGAAAATCTCCTGTGAATCCAGTTTTAGATCCGATGCTACACTTCAGGTTTACTGTATACCACGGACCTTGGTATTGACGATTAAGCACAGAAAATGCAACGGAATTAATTTCAAAAGGCACAATGCTGACTTAAGTACAAGCGGACTGACACTCTAACTATCTATGATTTTAACCTCTCCTGTGAATCCAGGTTTGGATTCCGATGCTTCACTTCAGGTTTACTGTATACCTTGGACCTTCTTATTGATGATGAAACACAGAAATTACATCGGAATTAAATACAAAAGGCACAACTCTGACTTAGGTACAAGAGGACTGACACTATAACTTTCTATGATTTGAACCTCTCCTGTGAGTCCAGTTTTAGATTCCGATGGTTCTCTTCATGTTTACTGTATACCTTGGACCTTCTTATTGACAATGAAGCACAGAAATTGCATCGGAATTAAATACAAAATGCAGAATGCCGACTTAGGTACAAGACGACTGACACTCTAACTTTCTATGATTTCAACCTCTCCTGTGAGTCCAGTTTTGGATTCCGATGCTTCACTTAAGGTTTACTGTATACCTTGGACCTTCTTATTGACGATGAAACACAGAAATTGCTACGGAATTAAATTCAAAAGCCACAATGCCGACTTAAGTACAAGAGGACAGACACTCTAACTTTCTATGATTTGAACCTCTCCTGTGAGTCCAGTTTTAGATTCCGATACTTCACTTCAGGTTTAATGTATATCTTGGACCTTCTTATTGACGATGAAACACAGAAATTGCATCGGAATTAAATTCAAAAGTCACAATGCCGACTTAACTACAAGAGGACGGATACTCAAACTTTCTATAATTTGAACCCCTCCTGTGAGTCCAGTTTTAGATTCCGATGCTTCACTTCAGGTTTACTGTATACCTTGGACCTTCTTATTGACGATGAAGCACAGAAAATGCATCGGAATTAAATTCCAAAGGCACAATGATGACTTAAGTACAAGAGGACTGACACTCTATCTTTCTATGATTTGAACCTCTCCAGTGAGTCCAGTTTTAGATTCCGATGCTTCACTTTAGGTTTATTGTATACCTTGGACCTACTTATTGACGATGAAACATAGACATTGCATCGGAATTAAATTCGAAATACACAATGACGACTTAAGTACAAGAGGAAGGACACTCTAACTTTCTGTGATTAGAACATCTCCTGTGAGTCCAGTTTTAGATTCCGATGCTACACTTCAGGTTTACTGTATACCTTGGACCTACTTATTGACGATGAAACACAGAATTTGCATCCGAATTAAATTCAAAAGTCACAATGCCGACTTAAGTACAAGAGAAGTGACACTCTAACTTTCTATGATTTGAACCGATCCTGTGAGTCCAGTTTTAGATTCCGATGCTTCACTTCAGGTTCACTGTATACCCTGGACCTTCTTATTGACGATGAAACACAGAAATTGCATCGGAATTATATTCAAAAGGAACAATGCCGACTATAGTACAAGAGGACTGACACTCTAACTTTCTATGATTTGAACCTCTCCTGTGAGTCTAGGTTCAGATTCCGATGATTCACTTCAGGATAACTGTGTACCTTGGACCTTCTTATTGACGATGAATTACAGAAATTGCATCGGATTTAGATACAAAACGCACAATGCTGACTTAAGTACAAAAGGACGGACTCTATAACTTTTTATGACTTGAACCTCTCCTGTGAGTCCAGTTTTAATTCCGATGCTTCACTTCAGGTTTACTGTATACCTTGGACCTTCTAATTGACGATGAAACACAGAAATTGCATCGGAATTAAATACAAAAGGAACAATGCCGACTTAACTACAAGAGGACGGATACTCAAACTTTCTATGATTTGAACCCCTCCTGTGAGTCCAGTTTTAGATTCCGATGCTTCAAGTCAGGTGTACTGTATACCTTGGTCCTTCTTATTGACGATGAAGCACAGAAAATGCATCGGAATTAAATTCCAAAGGCACAATGATGACTTAAGTACAAGAGGACTAACACTCTAACTTTCTATGATTTAAACCTTTCCTGTGAGTCCAGTTTTAGCTTCCGATGATTCACTTCAGGTTAACTGTCTACCTTGGACTTTCTTATTGACGATGAATTACAGAAATTGCATCGGATTTAAATACAAAACGCACAATGCTAACTTAAGTACAAAATTACTGACTCTATAACTTTGTATGATTTGAACCTCTCCTGTGAGTCCAGTTTTTGATTCCGCTGCTTCACTTCAGGTTTACTGTATACCTTGGACCATCTAATTGACGATGAAGCACAGAAATTGCATCGGAACTAAATACAAATGGAACAATGCCGACTTAAGTACAAGAGGACTAACACTCTAAATTTCAATGATTTGAACCTTTCCCGTGAGTCCAGTTTTGGATTCCGATTCTTCACTTCAGGTTTACTGTATCCCTTGGACCTTCTTATTGACGATAAAACACAGAAATTGCATCGGAATTTAATGCAAAAGGAACAATGCCGACTTAAGTAAAAGAGGACTGACACTCTAACCTTCTATGATTTGAACCTCTCCAGTGAGTCCAGTTTCAGATTCCGATGCTTCACTTCAGGTTTACTGTATACCTTGGACCTTCTTATTGACGATGAAGGACAGAAAATGCATCGGAATTAAATTCAAAGGGCACAATGCCGACTTAAGTACAAGCGGACTGACACTCTAACTATCTATGATTTGAACCTCTCCTGTGAGTCCAGTTTTAGATTCCGATGCTTCACTTCAGCTTTAATGTATACCTTGGACCTTTTTATTGACGGTGATACACAGAAATTGCACCGGAATTAAATTAAAAAATCACAATGCCGACCTAAGTACAAGAGGACTGACACCCTAACATTCTATGATTTGCACCTGTCCTGTGAGTCCAGTTTTAGATTCCGATGCTTCACTTCAGGTTTACTGTATACATTGGACCTTCTTATAGAGGATGAAGCACAGACAATGCATCGGAATTAATTTCAAAAGGCACAATGCCGACTTAAGTACAAGAGGACTGACACTCTAAATTTCTATGATTTGAACCTCTCCTGTGAGTCCAGTTTTAGTTTCCGATACTTCACTTAAGGTTTACTGTATACCGTGGACCTTCATATTCACGATGAAACACAGAAATTGCATCGGAATTAAATTCAAAAGGCACAATGCCGACTTAAGTACAAGAGGACTAACACTCTAAATTTCAATGATTTGAACCTGTCCCGTGAGTCCAGTTTTGGATTCCGATTCTTCACTTCAGGTTTACTGTATCCCTTGGACCTTCTTATTGACGATAAAACACAGAAATTGCATCGGAATTTAATGCAAAAGGCACAATGCCGACTTAAGTAAAAGAGGACTGACACTATAACCTTCTATGATTTGAACCTCTCCAGTGAGTCCAGTTTCAGATTCCGATGCTTCACTTCAGGTTTACTGTATACCTTGGACCTTCTTATTGACGATGAAGGACAGAAAATGCATCGGAATTAAATTCAAAATGCACAATGCCGACTTAAGTACAAGCGGACTGACACTCTAACTATCTATGATTTGAACCCCTCCTGTGAGTCCAGTTTTCGATTCCGATGCTTCACTTCAGGTTTAATGTATACCTTGGACCTTTTTATTGACGATGATACACTGAAATTGCAACGGAATTTAATTCAAAAGGCACAATGCCGACCTAAGTACAAGAGGACTGACACCCTAACATTCTATGATTTGCACCTGTCTTGTGAGTCCAGTTTTAGATTTCGATACATCACTTCAGGTTTACTGTATCCCTTGGACCTTCTTATTGACGAAGAAACACAGAAATTACATTCGAATTTAATACAAAACGCACAATGCCGACTTAAGTACAGAAGGACTGACACCCTAACTTTCTATGATTTGAACCTCTCCTGTGAGTCCAGTTTTAGATTCCGATGCTTAACTTCAGGTTTAGTGTAAGCCTTGGACCTTTTTATTGACGATGATACACAGAAATTGCAACGGAATTAAATTCAAAAAGCACAATGCCGACTTAAGTACAAGAGCACCGACACACCCACTTTCTATGATTTGACGTCTCCTGTGAGTCCAGTCTTAGATTCCGATGCTTCACTTCAGGTTTACTGTATACCTTGGAAATTCTAATTGACGTTGAAACACAGAAATTGCATCGGAATTAAATTCAAAAGGCACAATGCCGGCTTAGGTACAAGAGGACTGACAACCTAACTTTCTATGATTTGAACCTCTCCTGTGAGTCCAGTTTTGGATTCCGATACTTCACTTCAGGTTTACTGTATCCCTTGGACCATCTTATTGACGAAGAAACACAGAAGTTGCACCCGAATCTAATACAAAAGGCACAATGCTGACTTAAGTACAAGAGGACTGACACTATTACTTTCTATAATTTGAACCTCTCCTGTGAGCCCAGTTTTAGATTCCGATGCTTCACTTCAGGTTTACTGTATACCTTGGACCTTCTAATTGACGATGAAGCACAGAAAATGCATCGGAATTAAATTCAAAAGGCACAATGCCGACTTAAGTACAAGAGGACGGACACACTAACTTTCTATGATTTGAACTTCACCTGTGAGTCCAGTTTTAGATTCCGATGCTTCACTTCAGGTCTTGTGTATCCCTTGGACCTTCTTATTGACAATGAAACACAGAAATTGCATCGGAATTAAATTCAAAAGCACAATGCCGACTGAAGTACAAGAGGACTGACACCCTAACTTTCTATGATTTGAACCTCTCCTGTGAGTCCAGTTTTAGATTCCGATACTTCACTTCAGGTTTACTGTATCCCTTGGACCTTCTTATTGACGAAGAAACACAGAAGTTGCACTAGAATTTAATACAAAAGGCACAATGCTGACTTATGTACAAGAGGACTGACACTATAACTTTCTATGATTTGAGCGTCTCCTGTGAGCCCAGTTTTAGATTCCGATGCTTCACTTCAGGTTTACTGAATACCTCGGACCTTCTTATTGACGATGAAGCACAGAAATTACATCGGAAGTGAATACAAAAGGCAGAGGGCCGACTTAAGTACAAGAGGAATGACACTTTAACTTTCGAAGATTTCAACCTCTCCTGTGAGTCCAGTTTTGGATTCCGATGCTTCACTTCAGGTTTACTGTATACCTTGGACCTTCTTATTGAAGATGAAACACAGAAATTGCGTCGGAATTAAATTCAAAAGCCACAATGCCGACTTAAGTACAAAAGGACAGACACTCTAACTCTCTATGATCTGAACCTCTCCTGTGAGTCCAGTTTTAGATTCCGATGCTTCACTTCAGGTTTACTGTATACCTTGGACCTTCTTATTGACGATGAAGCACAGAAAATGCATCGGAATTAAATTCAAGAGGCACAATGGCGACTTAAGTACAAAAGGACTGACACTCTAACTTTCTATGATTTGAACCTCTCCTGTGAGTCCAGTTTTAGATTCCGATGCTTCACTTCAGGTTTAGTGTGTCCCTTGGACCTTCTAACTGACGATGAAACACAGAAATTGCATCGGAATTAAATTCAAAAGGCACAATGCCGACTTAAGTACAAGAGGACGGACACTCTAACTTTCTATGATTAGAACATCTCCTGTGAGTCCAGTTTTAGATTCCGATGCTACACATCAGGTTTACTGTATACCATGGACCATCGTATTGACGATGAAGCACAGAAAATGCATCGGAATTAATTTCAAAAGGCACAATGCCGACTTAAGTACAAGCGGACTGACACTCTAACTTTCTATGATTTGAACCGATCCTGTGAGTCCAGTTTTAGATTCCGATGCTTCACTTCAGGTTTACTGTATACCCTGGACCCTCTTATTGACGATGAAACACAGAAATTGCATCGGAATTAAATTCAGAAGGAACAATGCCGACTATAGTACAAGAGGACTGACACTTTAACATTCTATGATTTGAACCTCTCCTGCGAGTCCACTTTTGGATTCCGATGCTTCACTTTAGGTTTACTGTACACTTGGACCTTCTTATTGACGATGAAATACAGAAATTGCACCGGAATTAAATTCAAAAGGCACAATGCCGACTTAAGTATAAGAGGACTGACACTCTAACTTTCTATGATTTGGACCTCTCCTGTGAGTCCAGTTTTAGATTCCGATAATTCACTTCAGGTTTACTGTATCCCTTGGACCTTCTTATTGACGAAGGAACACAGAAATTGCATCCGAATTAATTACAAAAGGCACAATGCCGACTTAAGTACAAAAGGAGTGACACTCTAACTTTCAATGATTTGAAAATCCAGTTTTAGACCCGATGCTACACTTCAGGTTTACTGTATACCACGGACCTTGGTATTGACGATGAAGCACAGAAAATGCAACGGAATTAATTTCAAAAGGCACAATGCCGACTTAAGTACAAGCGGACTGACACTCTAACTATCTATGATTTTAACCTCTCCTGTGAATCCAGGTTTGGATTCCGATGCTTCACTTCAGGTTTACTGTATACCTTGGACCTTCTTATTGATGATGAAACACAGAAATTACATCGGAATTAAATACAAAAGGGACAACGCTGACTTAGGTACAAGAGGACTGACACTATAACTTTCTATGATTTGAACCTCTCCTGTGAGTCCAGTTTTAGATTCCGATGGTTCTCTTCAGGTTTACTGTATACCTTGGACCTTCGTATTGACAATGAAGCACAGAAATTGCATCGGAATTAAATACAAAATCCAGAATGCCGACTTAGGTACAAGACGACTGACACTCTAACTTTCTATGATTTCAACCTCTCCTGTGAGTCCAGTTTTGGATTCCGATGCTTCACTTAAGGTTTACTGTATACCTTGGGCCTTCTTATTGACGATGAAACACAGAAATTGCTACGGAATTAAATTCAAAAGCCACAATGCCGACTTAAGTACAAGAGGACAGACACTCTAACTTTCTATGATTTGAACCTCTCCTGTGAGTCCAGTTTTAGATTCCGATACTTCACTTCAGGTTTAATGTATATCTTGGACCTTCTTATTGACGATGAAACACAGAAATTGCATCGGAATTAAATTCAAAAGTCACAATGCCGACTTAACTACAAGAGGACGGATACTCAAACTTTCTATGATTTGAACCCCTCCTGTGAGTCCAGTTTTAGATTCCGATGCTTCACTTCAGGTTTACTGTATACCTTGGACCTTCTTATTGACGATGAAGCACAGAAAATGCATCGGAATTAAATTCCAAAGGCACAATGATGACTTAAGTACAAGAGGACTGACACTCTATCTTTCTATGATTTGAACCTCTCCTGTGAGTCCAGTTTTAGATTCCGATGCTTCACTTTAGGTTTATTGTATACCTCGGACCTACTTATTGACGATGAAACACAGACATTGCATCGGAATTAAATTCGAAATACACAATGCCGACTTAAGTACAAGAGGAAGGACACTCTAACTTTCTGTGATTAGAACATCTCCTGTGAGTCCAGTTTTAGATTCCGATGCTACACTTCAGGTTTACTGTATACCTTGGACCTACTTATTGACGATGAAACACAGAATTTGCATCGGAATTAAATTCAAAAGTCACAATGCCGACTTAAGTACAAGAGAAGTGACACTCTAACTTTCTATGATTTGAACCGATCCTGTGAGTCCAGTTTTAGATTCCGATGCTTCACTTCAGGTTCACTGTATACCCTGGACCTTCTTATTGACGATGAAACACAGAAATTGCATCGGAAATATATTCAAAAGGAACAATGCCGACTATAGTACAAGAGGACTGACACTCTAACTTTCTATGATTTGAACCTCTCCTGTGAGTCTAGGTTCAGATTCCGATTATTCACTTCAGGTTAACTGTGTACCTTGGACCTTCTTATTGACGATGAATTACAGAAATTGCATCGGATTTAGATACAAAACGCACAATGCTGACTTAAGTACAAAAGGACGGACTCTATAACTTTTTATGACTTGAACCTCTCCTGTGAGTCCAGTTTTTGATTCCGATGCATCACTTCAGGTTTACTGTATACCTTGGACCTTCTAATTGACGATGAAACACAGAAATTGCATCGGAATTAAATACAAAAGGAACAATGCCGACTTAACTACAAGAGGACGGATACTCAAACTTTCTATGATTTGAACCCCTCCTGTGAGTCCAGTTTTAGATTCCGATGCTTCACGTCAGGTGTACTGTATACCTTGGTCCTTCTTACTGACGATGAAGCACAGAAAATGCATCGGAATTAAATTCCAAAGGCACAATGATGACTTAAGTACAAGAGGACTAACACTCTAACTTTCTATGATTTAAACCTTTCCTGTGAGTCCAGTTTTAGATTCCGATGATTCACTTCAGGTTAACTGTCTACCTTGGACTTTCTCATTGACGATGAATTACAGAAATCGCATCGGATTTAAATACAAAACGCACAATGCTAACTTAAGTACAAAATTACTGACTCTATAACTTTCTATGATTTGAACCTCTTCTGTGAGTCCAGTTTTTGATTCCGCTGCTTCACTTCAGGTTTACTGTATACCTTGGACCATCTAATTGACGATGAAGCACAGAAATTGCATCGGAACTAAATACAAAAGGAACAATGCCGACATAAAAACAAGAGGACTGACACTTTAACATTCTATGATTTGAACCTCTCCTGTGAGTCCAGTTTTTCATTCCGATACTTCACTTCAGGTTTACTGTATCCCTTGGACCTTCTTATTGACGAAGGAACACAGAAATTGCATCCGAATTAATTACAAAAGGCACAATGCTGACTTAAGTACAAAAGGACTGACACACTAACTTTCAATGATTTGAACATCTCCTGTGAGTCCAGTTTTAGATTCCGATGTTACACTTCAGGTTTACTGTATACCATGGACCTTCGTATTGACGATGAAGCACAGAAAATGCATCGGAATTAATTTCAAAAGGCACAATGCCGACTTAAGTACATGCGGACTGACACTCTAACTATCTATGATATGAACCTCTCCTGTGATTCCAGGTTATAATTCCGATGCTTCACTTCAGGTTTACTGTATACCTTGGACCTTCTTATTGACGATGAAACACAGAAATTGCATCGGAATTAAATACAAAAGGCACAATGCTGACTTAAGTACAGGAGGACCGACACTATAACATTCTATGATTTGAACCTCTCCTGTGAGTCCAGTTTTAGATTCCGATGCTTCACTTCAGGTATACTGTATACCTTGGACATTCTTATTGACGATGAAACACAGAAATCGCATCGGAATTAAATTCAAATGTCACAATGCTGACTTAATTACAAGAGGACGGATACTCTAATTTTCTATGATTTGAACCCCTCCTTTGAGTCCAGTTTTAGATTCCGATGCTTCACTTCAGGTTTACTGTATACCTTCGACCTTCTTATTGACGATGAAGCACAGAAAATGCATCGGAATTAATTTCAAAAGGCACAATGCCGACTTAAGTACAAGAGGACCGACACTCCAACTTTCTATGATTTGAACCTCTCCTGTGAGTCCAGTTTTAGATTCCGATGCATCACTTCAGGTTTACTGTATACCTTGGACATTCTTATTGACGATGAAACACAGAAATTACATCGGAATTAAATTCAAAAGGCACAATGTCGACTGAAGTACAAGAGGACTGACACCCTAACTTACTATGATTTGAACCTCTCCTGTGAGTCCAGTTTTAGATTCCGATACATCACTTCAGGTTTACTGCATCCCTTGGACCTACTTATTGACGAAGAAACACAGAAATTGCATCCGAATTTAATATAAATGCACAATGCCGACTTAAGTACAAAAGGACTGACACTCTAACTGTCTACGACTTGAACCTCTCCTGTGAGTCCAGTTTTAGATTCCGATGCTTCACTTCAGGTTTAGTGTATCCCTTTGACCTTCTTATTGACGATGAAACACCGAAATTTCATCCGAATTTAATACTAAAGGCACAATGCCGTCTTAAGTACAAGACGACTGACACCCTAACTTTCTATGATTTGAACCTCTCCTGTGAGTTCAGTCTTAGATTCCGATGCTTCACTTCAGGTTTACTGTATACCATGGGCCTTCTTATTGCCGATGAAGCACAGAAATTGCAACGGAATTAAATTCAAAAGGCAAAATGCCGACTTAAGTACAAGAAGACTGACACTCTAACTTTCTATGACTTGAACCTCTGCTGTGTGTCCAGTTTTAGATTCCGATGCTACACTTCAGGTTTACTGTATACCTTGGACCTTCTTATTGACGCTGAAACACAGAAATTACATCGGAATTAAATTCAAAAGTCACAATGCCGACTTAAGTACAAGAGGACGGATACTCTAACTTTCTATGACTAGAAACCTCTCCTGTGAGTCCAGTTTTAGATTAAGATGCTTCACTTCAGCTTTACTGTATACCTTGGACCATCTTATTGACGATGAAGGACAGAAAATGCATCGGAATTAATTTGAAAAGGCACAATGCCTTCTTAAGTACAAGCAGACTGACACTCTAACTTTCTATGATTTGAACATCTCCTGTGAGTCCAGGTTTAGATTCCGATGCTTCACTTCAGGTTTACTGTATACCATGGACCTTCTTATTGACGATGAAACACTGAAATTGCATCGGAATTAAATACAAAAGGCACAATGCTGACTTAAGTACAGGAGGACCGACACTATAACATTCTATGATTTGAACCTCTCCTGTGAGTCCAGTTTTAGATTCCGATGCTTCACTTCAGGTATACTGTATACCTTGGACATTCTTATTGACGATGAAACACAGAAATCGCATCGGGATTAAATTCAAATGTCACAATGCTGACTTAATTACAAGAGGACGGATACTCTAATTTTCTATGATTTGAACCCCTCCTTTGAGTCCAGTTTTAGATTCCGATGCTTCACTTCAGGTTTACTGTATACCTTCGACTTTCTTATTGACGATGAAGCACAGAAAATGCATCGGAATTAATTTCAAAGGGCACAATGCCGACTTCAGTACAAGAGGACCGACACTCCAACTTTCTATGATTTGAACCTCTCCTGTGAGTCCAGTTTTAGATTCCGATGCATCACTTCAGGTTTACTGTATACCTTGGACCTTCTTATTGACGATGAAACACAGAAATTACATCGGAATTAAATTCAAAAGGCACAATGTCGACTGAAGTACAAGAGGACTGACACCCTAACTTACTATGATTTGAACCTCTCCTGTGAGTCCAGTTTTAGATTCCGATACATCACTTCAGGTTTACTGCATCCCTTGGACCTACTTATTGACGAAGAAACACAGAAATTGCATCCGAATTTAATATAAAAGGCACAATGCCGACTTAAGTACAAAAGGACTGACACTCTAATTGTCTACGACTTGAACCTCTCCTGTGAGTCCAGTTTTAGATTCCGATGCTTCACTTCAGGTTTAGTGTATCCCTTTGACCTTCTTATTGACGATGAAACACCGAAATTGCATCCGAATTTAATACTAAAGGCACAATGCCGTCTTAAGTACAAGACGACTGACACCCTAACTTTCTATGATTTGAACCTCTCCTGTGAGTTCAGTCTTAGATTCCGATGCTTCACTTCAGGTTTACTGTATCCCGTGGACGATCTTATTGACGATGAAACACAGAAATTGCATCCGAATTTAATAAAAAGACACAATGCCGACTTAAGTACAAGAGGACTGACACTCTAACTTTCTATGATTTGAACCTCTCCTGTGAGTCCAGTTTTAGATTCCGATGCTTCACTTCACGTTTACTGTATACCATGGGCCTTCTTATTGCCGATGAAGCACAGAAATTGCATCGGAATTAAATTCAAAAAGCACAATGCCGACTTAAGTACAAGCGGACTGACACTCTAACTTTCTATGATTTGAACCTCTACTGTCAGTCCAGATTTGGATTCCGATACTTCACTTCAGGTTTACTGTATCCCTTGTACCTACTTATTGACGAAGAAACACAGAAATTGCATCCGAATTTAATACAAAAGGCAGAATGCCGACTTAAGTACAAAAGGACTGACACTGTAACTGTCTATGATTTGATCCTCTCCTGTGAGTCCAGTTTTAGATTCCGAAGCTTCACTTCAGGTTTAGTGTATCCCTTGGACCTTCTTATTGACGATGAAACACAGAAATTGCATCCGAATTCAATACAAAAGGCACAATGCCGTCTTAAGTACAAGACGACTGACACTCTAACTTTCTATGAATTGAGCATCTCCTGTGAGTCCAGTTTTAGATTCCGATGCTACACTTCAGGTTTACTGTATACCATGGACCTTCGTATTGAAAATGAAGCACAGAAAATGCATCGGAATTAATTTGAAAAGGCACAATGCCTTCTTAAGTACAAGCAGACTGACACTCTAACTTTCCATGATTTGAACCTCTCCTGTGAGTCCAGTTTCAGATTCCGATGCTTCACTTCATGTTTACTGTATACCTTGGACCTTCTTATTGACGATGAAGCACAGAAAATGCATCGGAATTAATTTCAAAAGGCACAATGCCGACTTAAGTACAAGAGGACCGACACTCCAACTTTCTATGATTTGAACCTCTCCTGTGAGTCCAGTTTTAGATTCCGATGCATCACTTCAGGTTTACTGTATACCTTGGACCTTCTTATTGACGATGAAACACAGAAATTACATCGGAATTAAATTCAAAAGGCACAATGTCGACTGAAGTACAAGAGGACTGACACCCTAACTTACTATGATTTGAACCTCTCCTGTGAGTCAAGTTTTAGATTCCGATACTTCACTTTAGGTTTACTGCATCCCTTGGACCTACTTATTGACGAAGAAACACAGAAATTGCATCCGAATTTAATATAAAAGGCAGAAAGCCGCCTTAAGTACAAAAGGACTGACATTCTAACTGTCTATGATTGGAACCTCTCCTGTCAGTCCAGTTTTAGATTCCGAAGCTTCACTTCAGGTTCAGTGTATCCCTTGGACCTTTTTATTGACGATGAAACACAGAAATTGCATCCGAATTTAATACTAAAGGCACAATGCCGTCTTAAGTACAAGACGACTGACACCCTAACTTTCTATGATTTTTAACCTCTCCTGTGAGTTCAGGCTTAGATTCCGATGCTTCACTTCAGGTTTACTGTATGCCTTGGACGATCTTATTGACGATGAAACACAGAAATTGCATCCAAATTTAATAAAAAGGCACAATGCCGACTTAAGTACAAGAGGACTGACACTCTAACTTTCTATGATTTGAACCTCTCCTGTGAGTCCAGTTTTAGATTCCGATGCTTCACTTCAGGTTTACTGTATACCTTGGACCTGCTTATTGACGATGAAACACAGAAATTGCATCGGAATTAAATTCAAAAGGCAAAATGCCGACTTAAGTACAAGAGGACTGACACTCTAACTTTCTATGACTTGAACCTCTGCTGTAAGTCCAGTTTTAGATTCCGATGCTACACTTCAGGTTTACTGTATACCTTGGACTTTCTTATTGACGATGAAACACAGAAATTACATCGGAATGAAATTCAAAAGTCACAATGCCGACTTAAGTACAAGAGGACGGATACTCTAACTTTCTAGGATTAGAAACCTCTCCTGTCAGTCCAGTTTTAGATTCCGATGCTTCACTACAGGTTTACAGTATACCTTGGACCTTCTTATTGACGATGAGGGACAGAAAATGCATCTGAATTAATTTCAAAAGGCACAATGGCGACTTAAGTACATGCGGACTGACACTCTAACTATCTATGATATGAACCTTTCCTGTGATTCCAGCTTTGGATTCCGATGCTTCACTTCAGGTTTACTGTATACCTTGGACTTTCTTATTGACGATGAAACACAGAAATAACATCGGAATTAAATACAAATGGCTCAACGCTGACTTAGGTACAAGAGGACTGACACTATAACTTTCTATGATTTGAACCTCCCCTGTGAGTCTAGTTTTAGATTCCGATGGTTCTCTTCAGGTTTACTGTATACCTTGGACCTTCTTATTGACGATGAATCACAGAAAATGCATCATAATTAATTACAAAACGCACAATGCTGACTTAAGTACAAGAGGACTGACTCTATAACATTCTATGATTTGAACCTCTCCTGCGAGTCCAGTTTTAGATTCCGATGCTTCACTTCAGGTTTACTGTATACCTTGGACCTTCTTATTCACGATGAAACACAGAAATTGCACCGGAATTAAATTCAAAAGGCAAAATGCCGACTTAAGTACAAGAAGACTGACATTCTAACTTTCTATGACTTGAACCTCTCCTGTGAGTCCAGTTTTAGATTCCGAAGCTTCACTTCAGGTTTACGGTATACCTTGGACCTTCTTATTGATGATAAAACACAGAAATTGCATCGGAATTAAATTCAAAGAGCACAATGTCGACTGAAGTACAAGAGGACTGACAGCCTAACTGACTATGATTTGAACCTCTCCTGTGGGTCCAGTTTTAGATTATGATTCTTCACTTCAGGTTTACTGTATCCCTTGGACCTACTTATTGACGAAGAAACACAGAAATTGCATCCGAATTTAATACAAATTGCAGAATGCCGACTTAAGTGCAAAAGGACTGACACTCTAACTGTCTATGATTTGAACCTCTCCTGTGAGTCCAGTTTTAGATTCCGAAGCTTCACTTCAGGTTTAGTGTATCCCTTGGACCTTCTTATTGACGATGAAACACAGAAATTGATCCGAATTTAATACTAAAGGCACAATGCCGTCTTAAGTACAATACGACTGACACCCTAACTTTCTATGAATTGAGCATCTCCTGTGAGGCCAGTTTTAGACTCCGATGCTTCACTTCAGGTTTACTGTATCCCTTGGACGATGTTATTGACGATGAAACACAGAAATTGAATCCGAATTAATTACAAAAGGCAAAATGCCGACTTAAGTACAAGAGGACTGACACTCAAACTTTCTATGACTTGAACCTCTGCTGTGAGTCCAGTTTTAGATTCCGATACGTCACTTCAGGTTTACTGTATCCCTTGGACCTTCTTATTGACGAAGGAACACAGAATTTGCATCCGAATTAATTTCAAAAGGCACAATGCCGACTTAAGTACAAGTGGACTGACACTCTAACTATCTATGACATGAACCTCTCCTGTGATTCCAGGTTTGGAATCCGATGCTTCACTTCAGGGTTACTGTATACCTTGTACCTTCTTTTCGACGATGAATCACAGAAATTACATCGGAATTAAATACAAATGGCACAACGCTGACTTAGGTACAAGAGGACTGACACTATAACTTTTTATGATTTGAACCACTCCTGTGTGTCCAGTTTTAGATTCCGATGGTTCTCTTCAGGTTTACTGTATACCTTGGACATTCTTATTGACGATGAATCACAGAACATGCATCACAATTAATTAAAAACGCACAATGCTGACTTAAGTACAAGAGGACTGACTCTATAACATTCTATGATTTGAACCTCTCCTGTGACTCCAGTTTTAGATTCCGATGCTTCACTTCAGGTTTACTGTATACCTTGGACCATCTTATTGACGATGAAGGACAGAAAATGCATCGGAATTAAATTCAAAAGGCACAATGCCGACTTAAGTACAAGAGGACCGACACTCCAACTTTCTATGATTTGAACCTCTCTAGTGAGTCCAGTTATAGTTTCCGATGCTTCACTTCAGGTTTGCTGTATAACTTGGACCTTCTTATTGACGATGAAACACTGAAATTACATCAAAATTAAATTCAAAGTCACAATGCCGACTTAAGTACAAGAGGACCGACACTCCAACTTTCAATGATTTGAACCTCTCCTGTGAGCCCAGTTTTAGATTCCGATGCTTCACTTCAGGTTTTTTGTATACCATGGACCTTCGTATTGAAGATGAAGCACAGAAAATGCATCGGAATTAGTTTGAAAAGGCACAATGCCTTCTTAAGTACAAGCAGACTGACACTCTAACTGTCTATGATTTGAACCTCCCCTGTGAGTCCAGGTTTAGATTCCGATGCTTCACTTCAGGTTTACTGTATACCTTGGACATTCTTATTGACGACGAAACAAAGAAATCGCATCGGAATTAAATTCAAATGTCACAATGCCGACTTAATTGCAAGAGGACGGATACTCTAATTTTCTATGATTTGAATCCCTCCTTTGAGTCCAGTTTTAGATTCCGATGCTTCACTTCAGGTTTACTGTATACCTTGGACCTTCTTATTGACGATGAAGCACAGAAAATGCATCGGAATTAAATTCAAAAGGCACAATGTCGACTGAAGTACAAGAGCTCTGACACCCTAACTTACTATGTTTTGAACCTATCCTGTGAGTCCAGTTTTAGATTCCGATACTTCACTTCAGGTTCACTGCATCCCTTGGACCTACTTATTGACGAAGAAACACAGAAATTGACACCGAATTTAATATAGAAGGCACAATGCCGACTTAAGTACAAAAGGACTGACACTCTAACTGTCTACGACTTGAACATCTCCTGTGAGTCCAGTTTTAGATTCCGATGCTTCACTTCAGGTTTAGTGTATCCCTAGGACCTTCTTATTGACGATGAAACATAGAAATTGCATCCGAATTTAATACTAAAGGCACAATGCCGTCTTAAGTACAAGACGACTGACACCCTAACTTTCTATGATTTGAACCTCTCCTGTGAGTTCAGTCTTAGATTCTGATGCTTCACTTCAGGTTTACTGTATCCCTTGGACGATCTTATTGACGAAGAAACAGAGAAATTGCATCCGAATTTAATAAAAAGGCACAATGCCGACTTAAGTACAAGACGACTGACACTCTAACTTTCTATGATTTGAACCTCTCCTGTGAGTCCAGTTTTGGATGCCGATGCTACACTTCAGGTTTACTGTATACCTTGGACCTTCTTATTGACGATGAAACACAGAAATTACATTGGAATTAAATTCAAAAGTCACAATGCCGACTTAAGTACAAGCGGACGGATACTCTAACTTTCTAGGATTAGAAACCTCTCCCGTGAGTCCAGTTTTAGATTCCGATGCTTCACTTCAGGTTTACTGTATACCTTGGACCTTCTTATTGACGATGAAGGACAGAAAATGCATCGGAATTAAATTCAAAAGGCACAATGCCGACTTAAGTACAAGAGGACCGACACTCCAACTTTCTATGATTTGAACCTCTCCAGTGAGTCCAGTTATAGATTCCGATGCTTCACTTCAGATTTACTGTATACCTTGGACCTTCTTAGTGACGATGAAACACAGAAATTACATCGGAATTAAACTCAAAAGTCACAATGCCGACTGAAGTACAAGAGGACTGACACCCTAACTTACTATGATTTGAACCTCTCGTGTGAGTCCAGTTTTAGATTCTGATACTTCACTTCAGGTTTACTGTATCCCTTGGACCTACGTATTGACGAAGAAACACAGAAATTGCATCCGAATTTAATACAAAATGCAGAATGCCGACTTAAGTACAAAAGGACTGACACTCTAACTGCCTATGATTTGGACCTCTCCTGTGAGTCCAGTTTTAGATTCCGAAGCTTCACTTCAGGTTTAGTGTATCCCTTGGACCTTCTTATTGACGATGAAACACAGAAATTGCATCCGAATTTAATACTAAAGGCACAATGCCGTCTTAAGTACAATACGACTGACACTCTAACTTTCTATGAATTGAGCATCTCCTGTGAGTCCAGTTTTAGATTCCGATGCTACACTTCAGGTTTACTGTATACCATGGACCTTCGTATTGAAGATGAAGCACAGAAAATACATCGGAATTAATTTCAAAAGGCACAATGCCGACTTAAGTACAAGCAGACTGACACTCTAACTTTCTATGATTTGAACCTCTCCTGTGAGTCCAGGTTTAGATTCCGATGCTTCACTTCAGTTTTACTGTATACCTTGGACCTTCTTATTGACGATGAAACACAGAAATTGCATTGGAATTAAATACAAAAGGCACAATGCTGACTTAAGTACAAGAGGACTGACACTATAACATTCTATGATTTGAACCTCTCCTGTGAGTCCAGTTTTTGGTTCCGATGCTTCACTTCAGGTTTACTGTATACCTTGGACATTCTTATTGACAATGAAACACAGAAATCGCATCGGAATTATATTCAAATGTCACAATGCCGACTTAATTAAAATGGGATGGATACTCTAATTTTCTATGATTTGAACCCCTCCTGTGAGGCCAGTTTTAGATTCCGATGCTTCACTTCAGGTTTACTGTATACCTTGGACCTTCTTATTGACGATGAAGCACAGAAAATGCATCGGAATTAAATTCAAAAGGCACAATGCCGACTTAAGTACAAGAGGACCGACACTCCAACTTTCTATGACTTGAACATCTCCTGTGAGTCCAGTTTTAGATTCCGATGCTTCACTTCAGGTTTCCTGTATACCTTGGACCTTCTTATTGACGATGAAACACAGAAATTACATCGGAATTAAATTCAAAACGCACAATGTCGACTGAAGTACAAGTGGACGGATACTCTAACTTTCTCCTGTGAGTCCAGCTTTAGATTCCGATGCTTCACTTCAGGTTTACTGTATACCTTGGACCTTCTTATTGACGACGAAGGACAGAAAATGCATCGGAATTAAATTCAAAAGGCACAATGCCGACTTAAGTACAAGAGGACCGTCACTCCAACTTTCTATGATTTGAACCTCTCCAGTGAGTCCAGTTATAGATTCCGATGCTTCACTTCAGGTTTACTGTATACCATGGACCTTCGTATTGAAGATGAAGCACAGAAAATGCATCGGAATTAATTTCAAAAGGCACAATGCCGACTTAAGTACAAGCAGACTGACACTCTAACTTTCTATGATTTGAACCTCTCCTGTGAGTCCAGTTTTAGATTCCGATGGTTCTCTTCAGGTTTACTGTATACCTTGGACCTTCTTATTGACGATGAATTACAGAACACGCATCATAATTAATTACAAAATGCACAATGCTGACTTAAGTACAAGAGGATTGACTCTATAACATTCTATGATTTGAACCTCTCCTGTGACTCCAGTTTTAGATTCCGATGCTTCACTTCAGGTTTACTGTATACCTTGGACCATCTTATTGACGATGAAGGACAGAAAATGCATCGGAATTAAATTCAAAAGGCACAATGCCGACTTAAGTACAAGAGGACCGACACTCCAACTTTCTATGATTTGAACCTCTCTAGTGAGTCCAGTTATAGATTCCGATGCTTCACTTCAGGTTTGCTGTATAACTTGGACCTTCTTATTGACGATGAAACACTGAAATTACATCGGAATTAAATTCAAATGTCACAATGCCGACTTAAGTACAAGAGGACCGACACTCCAACTTTCTATGATTTGAACCTCTCCTGTGAGTCCAGTTTTAGATTCCGATGCTTCACTTCAGGTTTTTTGTATACCATGGACCTTCGTATTGAAGATGAAGCACAGAAAATGCATCGGAATTAGTTTGAAAAGGCACAATGCCTTCTTAAGTACAAGCAGACTAACACTCTAAATGTCTATGATTTGAACCTCTCCTGTGAGTCCAGGTTTAGATTCCGATGCTTCACTTCAGGTTTACTGTATACCTTGGACATTCTTATTGACGACGAAACAAAGAAATCGCATCGGAATTAAATTCAAATGTCACAATGCCGACTTAATTACAAGAGGACGGATACTCTAATTTTCTATGATTTGAACCCCTCCTTTGAGTCCAGTTTTAGATTCCGATGCTTCACTTCAGGTTTACTGTATACCTTGGACCTTCTTATTGACGATGAAGCACAGAAAATGCATCGGAATTAATATCAAAAGGCACAATGCCGACTTAAGTACAAGAGGACCGACACTCCAACTTTCTATGATTTGAACCTCTCCTGTGAGTCTAGTTTGAGATTCCGATGCTTCACTTCATGTTTACTGTATACCTTGGACCTTCTTATTGACGATGAAACACAGAAATTACATCGGAATTAAATTCAAAAGGCACAATGTCGACTGAAGTACAAGAGGACTGACACCCTAACTTACTATGTTTTGAACCTAGCCTGTGAGTCCAGTTTTAGATTCCGATACTTCACTTCAGGTTTACTGCATCCCTTGGACGATCTTATTGACGAAGAAACACAGAAATTGCATCCGAATTTAATAAAAAGGCACAATGAAGACTTAAGTACAAGAGGACCGTCACTCCAACTTTCTATGATTTGAACCTCTCCAGTGAGTCCAGTTATAGATTCCGATGCTTCACTTCAGGTTTACTGTATACCTTGGACCTTCTTATTGACGAAGAAACACAGAAATTGACTCCGAATTTAATATAGAAGGCACAATGCCGACTTAAGTACAAAAGGACTGACACTCTAACTGTCTACGACTTGAACATCTCCTGTGAGTCCAGTTTTAGATTCCGATGCTTCACTTCAGGTTTAGTGTATCCCTAGGACCTTCTTATTGACGATGAAACACAGAAATTGCATCCGAATTTAATACTAAAGGCACAATGCCGTCTTAAGTACAAGACGACTGACACCCTAACTTTCTATGATTTGAACCTCTCCTGTGAGTTCAGTCTTAGATTCTGATGCTTCACTTCAGGTTTACTGTATCCCTTGGACGATCTTATTGACGAAGAAACACAGAAATTGCATCCGAATATAATAAAAAGGCACAATGCCGACTTAAGTACAAGAGGACTGACACTCTAACTTTCTATGATTTGAACCTCTCCTGTGAGTCCAGTTTTAGATGCCGATGCTACACTTCAGGTTTACTGTATACCATGAACCTTCTTATTGACGATGAAGCACAGAAATTGCATCGGTATTACATTCAAATGGCACAATGCCGACTTAAGTGCAAGAGGACTGACACTCTAACTTTTTATGATTAGAATCTCTCCTGTGAGTCCAGTTTTAGATTCCGATGCTTCACTTCAGGTTTACTGTATACCATGGGCCTTCTTATTGCCGATGAAGCACAGAAATTGCATCGGAATTAAATTCAAAAAGCACAATGCCGTCTTAAGTACAAGAGGACGGACACTCTAACATTCTATGATTTGAACCTCTCAGGTGAGTCCAGTTTTAGATTCCGATGCTTCACTTCAGGTTTACTGTATACCATGCGCCTTCTCATAGCCTATGAAGCACAGAAATTGTATCGGAATTAAATTCAAAAAGCACAATGCCGACTTAAGTACAAGAGGACTGACACTCTAACTTTCTATGATGTGAACCTCTCCTGTGAGTCCAGTTTTAGATTCCGATGCTTCACTTCAGGTTTACTGTATACCTTGGACACTCTTATTGACGATGAAACACAGAAATTGCATCGGAATTAAATTCAAAAGGCAAAATGCCGACTTAAGTACAAGAGGACTGACACTCAAACTTTCTATGACTTGAACCTCTGCTGTGAGTCCAGTTTTAGATTCCGATGCTACACTTCAGGTTTACTGTATACCTTGGACCTTCTTATTGACGATGAAGGACAGAAAATGCATCGGAATTAAATTCAAAAGGCACAATGCCGACTTAAGTACAAGAAAACCGACACTCCAACTTACTATGATTTGAACCTCTCCAGTGAGTCCAGTTATAGATTCCGATGCTTCACTTCAGATTTACTGTATACCTTGGACCTTCTTATTGACGATGAAACACAGAAATTACATCGGAATTAAATTCAAAAGTCACAATGCCGACTTAGGTACAAGAGGACCGACACTCCAATTTTCTATGATTTGAACCTCTCCTGTGAGTCCAGTTTTAGTTTCCGATGCTTCACTTCAGGTTTACTGTATACCTTGGATCTTCTTATTGACGAAGAAACACAGAAATTGCATCCGAATTTAATACAAAATGCAGAATGCCGACTTAAGTACAAAAGGACTGACACTCTAACTGTCTATGTTTTGAACCTCTCCTGTGAGTCCAGTTTTAGATTCCGAAGCTTCACTTCAGGTTTAGTGTATCCCTTGGACCTTCTTATAGACGATGAAACACAGAAATTGCATCCGAATTTAATACTAAAGGCACAATGCCGTCTTAAGTACAATACGACTGACACTCTAACTTTCTATGAATTGAGCATCTCCTGTGAGTCCAGTTTTAGATTCCAATGCTACACTTCAGGTTTACTGTATACCATGGACCTTCGAATTGAAGATGAAGCACAGAAAATGCATCGGAATTAATTTCAAAAGGTACAATGCCGACTTAAGTACAAGCAGACTGACACTCTAACTTTCTATGATTTGAACCTCTCCTGTGAGTCCAGGTTTAGATTCCGATGCTTCACTTCAGTTTTACTGTATACCTTGGACCTTCTTATTGACGATGAAACACAGAAATTGCACCGGAATTAAATACAAAAGGCACAATGCTGACTTAAGTACAAGAGGACTGACACTATAACATTCTATGATTTGAACCTCTCCTGTGAGTCCAGTTTTTGGTTCCGATGCTTCACTTCAGGTTTACTGTATACCTTGGATATTCTTATTGACAATGAAACACAGAAATCGCATCGGAATTATATTCAAATGTCACAATGCCGACTTAATTAAAATAGGATGGATACTCTAATTTTCTATGATTTGAACCCCTCCCGTGAGGCCAGTTTTAGATTCCGACGCTTCACTTCAGGTTTACTGTATACCTTGGACCTTCTTATTGACGATGAAGCACAGAAAATGCGTCGGAATTAAATTCAAAAGGCACAATGCCGACTTAAGTACAAGAGGACCGACACTCCAACTTTCTATGATTTGAACATCTCCTGTGAGTTCAGTTTTAGATTCCGATGCTTCACTTCAGGTTTACTGCATACCTTGGACCTTCTTATTGACGATGAAACACAGAAATTACATCGGAATTAAATTCAAAACGCACAATGTCGACTGAAGTACAAGAGGACAGATACTCTAACTTTCTCCTGTGAGTCCAGCTTTAGATTCCGATGCTTCACTTCAGGTTTACTGTATACCTTGGACCTTCATATTGACGACAAAGGACAGAAAATGCATCGGAATTAAATTCAAAAGGCACAATGCCGACTTAAGTACAAGAGGACCGACACTCCAACGTTCTAGGATTTGAACCTCTCCAGTGAGTCCAGTTATAGATTCCGATGCTTCACTTCAGGTTTACTGTATACCTTGGACCTTCTTATTGACGATGCAACACAGAAATTACATCGGAATTAAATTCAAAAGTCACAATGCCGACTTAAGTACAAGAGGACCGACACTCCAACTTTCTATGATTTGAAACTCTCCTGTGAGCCCAGTTTTAGATTCCGATGTTTCACTTCAGGTTTACTGTATCACTTGGACGATCTTATTGACGATGAAACACAGACATTGCATCCGAATTTAATACTAAAGGCAATATGCCGTCTTAAGTACAATACGACTGACACTCTAACTTTCTATGAATTTAGCATCTCCTGTGAGTCCAGTTTTAGATTCCGATGCTACACTTCAGGTTTACTGTATACCATGGACCTTCGTATTGAAGATGAAGCACAGAAAATGCATCGGAATTAATTTCAAAAGGCACAATGCCGACTTAAGTACAAGAGGACTGACACTATAACATTCTATGATTTGAACCTCTCCTGTGAGTCCAGTTTTAGATTCCGATGTTTCACTTCAGGTTTACTGTATACCTTGGACATTCTTATTGACGATGAAACACAGAAATCGCATCGGAATTAAATTCAAATGTCACAATGCCGACTTAATTACAAGAGGATGGATACTCTAATTTTCTATGATTTGAACCCCTCCTGTGAGTCCAGTTTTACATTCAGATGCTTCACTTCAAGTTTACCTTATACCTTGGACCTTCTTATTGACGATGAAGCACAGAAAATGCATCGGAATTAAATTCAAAAGGCACAATGCCGACTTAAGTACAAAATGACTGACACTCTAACTGTCTACGATTTGAACCTCTCCTGTGAGTCCAGTTTTAGATTCCGAAGCCTCACTTTAGGTTCAGTGTATCCCTTGGACCTTCCTATTGTCGATGAAACACAGAAATTGCATCCGAATTTAATACTAAAGGCACAATGCCGTCTTAAGTACAAGACGACTGACACCCTACTTTCGATGATTTGAACCTCTCCTGTGAGTTCAGTCTTAGATTCCGATGCTTCACTTCAGGTTTACTGTATCCCTTGGACGATCTTGTTGACGATGAAACACAGACATTGCATCCAAATTTACTAAAAAGGCACAATGCCGACTTAAGTACAAGAGGACTGACACTCTAACTTTCTATGATTTGAACCTCTCCTGTGAGTCCAGTTTTAGATGCCGATGCTACACTTCAGGTTTACTGTACACCATGAACCTTCTTATTGACGATGAAGCACAGAAATTGCATCGGAATTACATTCAAAAGACACAATGCCGACTTAAGTACAAGAGGACCGACACTCTAACTTTCTATGATTTGAACCTCTCCTGTGAGTCCAGTTTTAGATTCCGATACTTCACTTCAGGTTTACTGCTTCCCTTGGACCTACTTATTGACGAAGAAACACAGAAATTGACTCCGAATTTAATATAGAAGGCACAATGCCGACTTAAGTACAAAAGGACTGACACTCTAACTGTCTACGACTTGAACAACTCCTGTGAGTCCAGTTTTAGATTCCGATGCTTCACTTCAGGTTTAGTGTATCCCTAGGACCTTCTTATTGACGATGAAACACAGAAATTGCATCCGAATTTAATACTAAAGGCACAATGCCGTCTTAAGTACAAGACGACTGACACCCTAACTTTCTATGATTTGAACCTCTCCTGTGAGTTCAGTCTTAGATTCTGATGCTTCACTTCAGGTTTACTGTATCCCTTGGACGATCTTATTGACGAAGAAACACAGAAATTGCATCCGAATATAATAAAAAGGCACAATGCCGACTTAAGTACAAGAGGACTGACACTCTAACTTTCTATGATTTGAACCTCTCCTGTGAGTCCAGTTTTAGATGCCGATGCTACACTTCAGGTTTACTGTATACCATGAACCTTCTTATTGACGATGAAGCACAGAAATTGCATCGGTATTACATTCAAATGGCACAATGCCGACTTAAGTGCAAGAGGACTGACACTCTAACTTTTTATGATTAGAACCTCTCCTGTGAGTCCAGTTTTAGATTCCGATGCTTCACTTCAGGTTTACTGTATACCATGGGCCTTCTTATTGCCGATGAAGCACAGAAATTGCATCGGAATTAAATTCAAAAAGCACAATGCCGTCTTAAGTACAAGAGGACGGACACTCTAACATTCTATGATTTGAACCTCTCAGGTGAGTCCAGTTTTAGATTCCGATGCTTCACTTCAGGTTTACTGTATACCATGCGCCTTCTCATAGCCTATGAAGCTCAGAAATTGTATCGGAATTAAATTCAAAAAGCACAATGCCGACTTAAGTACAAGAGGACTGACACTCTAACTTTCTATGATGTGAACCTCTCCTGTGAGTCCAGTTTTAGATTCCGATGCTTCACTTCAGGTTTACTGTATACCTTGGACACTCTTATTGACGATGAAACACAGAAATTGCATCGGAATTAAATTCAAAAGGCAAAATGCCGACTTAAGTACAAGAGGACTGACACTCAAACTTTCTATGACTTGAACCTCTGCTGTGAGTCCAGTTTTAGATTCCGATGCTACACTTCAGGTTTACTGTACACCTTGGACCTTCTTATTGACGATGAAGGACAGAAAATGCATCGGAATTAAATTCAAAATGCACAATGCCGACTTAAGTACAAAATGACTGACACTCTAACTGTCTACGATTTGAACCTCTCCTGTGAGTCCAGTTTTAGATTCCGAAGCCTCACTTTAGGTTCAGTGTATCCCTTGGACCTTCTTATAGACGATGAAACACAGAAATTGCATCCGAATTTAATACTAAAGGCACAATGCCGTCTTAAGTACAATACGACTGACACTCTAACTTTCTATGAATTGAGCATCTCCTGTGAGTCCAGTTTTAGATTCCGATGCCACACTTCAGGTTTACTGTATACCATGGACCTTCGAATTGAAGATGAAGCACAGAAAATGCATCGGAATTAATTTCAAAAGGCACAATGCCGACTTAAGTACAAGAGGACTGACACTATAACATTCTATGATTTGAACCTCTCCTGTGAGTCCAGTTTTAGATTCCGATGTTTCACTTCAGGTTTACTGTATACCTTGGACATTCTTATTGACGATGAAACACAGAAATCGCATCGGAATTAAATTCAAATGTCACAATGCCGACTTAATTACAAGAGGATGGATACTCTAATTTTCTATGATTTGAACCCCTCCTGTGAGTCCAGTTTTACATTCCGATGCTTCACTTCAGGTTTACTTTATACCTTGGACCTTCTTATTGACGATGGAGCACAGAAAATGCATCGGAATTAAATTCAAAAGGCACAATGCCGACTTAAGTACAAAATGACTGACACTCTAACTGTCTACGATTTGAACCTCTCCTGTGAGTCCAGTTTTAGATTCCGAAGCCTCACTTTAGGTTCAGTGTATCCCTTGGACCTTCCTATTGTCGATGAAACACAGAAATTGCATCCGAATTTAATACTAAAGGCACAATGCCGTCTTAAGTACAAGACGACTGACACCCTACTTTCGATGATTTGAACCTCTCCTGTGAGTTCAGTCTTAGATTCCGATGCTTCACTTCAGGTTTACTGTATCCCTTGGACGATCTTATTGACGATGAAACACAGACATTGCATCCAAATTTACTAAAAAGGCACAATGCCGACTTAAGTACAAGAGGACTGACACTCTAACTTTCTATGATTTGAACCTCTCCTGTGAGTCCAGTTTTAGATGCCGATGCTACACTTCAGGTTTACTGTACACCATGAACCTTCTTATTGACGATGAAGCACAGAAATTGCATCGGAATTACATTCAAAAGACACAATGCCGACTTAAGTACAAGAGGACCGACACTCTAACTTTCTATGATTTGAACCTCTCCTGTGAGTCCAGTTTTAGATTCCGATACTTCACTTCAGGTTTACTGCTTCCCTTGGACCTACTTATTGACGAAGAAACACAGAAATTGACTCCGAATTTAATATAGAAGGCACAATGCCGACTTAAGTACAAAAGGACTGACACTCTAACTGACTACGACTTGAACAACTCCTGTGAGTCCAGTTTTAGATTCCGATGCTTCACTTCAGGTTTAGTGTATCCCTAGGACCTTCTTATTGACGATGAAACACAGAAATTGCATCCGAATTTAATACTAAAGGCACAATGCCGTCTTAAGTACAAGACGACTGACACCCTAACTTTCTTTGATTTGAACCTCTCCTGTGAGTTCAGTCTTAGATTCTGATGCTTCACTTCAGGTTTACAGTATCCCTTGGACGATCTTATTGACGAAGAAACACAGAAATTGCATCCGAATTTAATAAAAAGGCACAATGCCGACTTAAGTACAAGAGGACGGACACTCTAACTTTCTATGATTTGAACCTCTCCTGTGAGTCCAGTTTTAGATGCCGATGCTACACTTCAGGTTTACTGTATACCATGAACCTTCTTATTGACGATGAAGCACAGAAATTGCATCGGTATTACATATAAAAGGCACAATGCCGACTTAAGTGCAAGAGGACTGACACTCTAACTTTCTATGATTTGAACCTCTCCTGTGAGTCCAGTTTTAGATTCCGATGCTTCACTTCAGGTTTACTGTATACCATGGGCCTTCTTATTGCCGATGAAGCACAGAAATTGCATCGGAATTAAATTCAAAAAGCACAATGCCGACTTAAGTACAAGAGGACGGACACTCTAACATTCTATGATTTGAACCTCTCAGGTGAGTCCAGTTTTAGATTCCGATGCTTCACTTCAGGTTTACTGTATACCATGGGCCTTCTCATTGCCTATGAAGCACAGAAATTGCATCGGAATTAAATTCAAAAAGCACAATGCCGACTTAAGTACAAGAGGACTGACACTCTAACTTTCTATGATTTGAACCTCTCCTGTGAGTCCAGTTTTAGATTCCGATGCTTCACTTCAGGTTTACTGTATACCTCGGACACTCTTATTGACGATGAAACACAGAAATTGCATCGGAATTAAATTCAAAAGGCAAAATGCCGACTTAAGTACAAGAGGACTGACACTCAAACTTTCTATGACTTGAACCTCTGCTGTGAGTCCAGTTTTAGATTCCGATGCTACACTTCAGGTTTACTGTATACCTTGGACCTTCTTATTGACGATGAAACACAGAAATTACACCGGAATTAAATTCAAAAGTCACAATGCCGACTTAAGTACAAGAGGACGGATACTCTAACTTTCTACGATTAGAAACCTCTCCCGTGAGTCCAGTTTTAGATTCCGATGCTTCACTTCAGGTTTACTGTATACCTTGGACCTTCTTATTGACGATGAAGGACAGAAAATGCATCGGAATTAAATTCAAAAGGCACATTCCGACTTAAGTACAAGAGGACCGACACTCCAACTTTCTATGATTTGAACCTCTCCAGTGAGTCAAGTTATAGATTCCGATGCTTCACTTCAGATTTACTCTATACCTTGGACCTTCTTATTGACGATGAAACACAGAAATTACATCGGAATGAAATTCAAAAGTCACAATGCCGACTTAAGTACAAGAGGACCGACACTCCAACTTTCTATGATTTGAACCTCTCCTGTGAGTCCAGTTTTAGTTTCCGATGCTTCACTTCAGGTTTACTGTATACCTTGGACCTTCTTATTGGTGACAAAACACAGAAATTGCATCGGAATTAAATTCAAAAGGCAAAATGCCGACTTAAGTACAAGAGGACTGACACTCCAACTTTCTATGATTTGAACCTCTCGTGTGAGTCCAGTTTTAGATTCTGATACTTCACTTCAGGTTTACTGTATCCCTTGGACCTACTTATTGACGAAGAAACACAGAAATTGCATCCGAATTTAATACAAAATGCAGAATGCCGACTTAAGTACAAAAGGACTAACACTCTAACTGTCTATGATTTGATCCTCTCCTGTGAGTCCAGTTTTAGATTCCGAAGCTTCACTTCAGGTTTAGTGTATCCCTTGGACCTTCTTATTGACGATGAAACACAGAAATTGCATCCGAATTTAATACTAAAGGCACAATGCCGTCTTAAGTACAATACGACTGACACTCTAACTTTCTATGAATGGAGCATCTCCTGTGAGTCCAGTTTAAGATTCCGATGCTACACTTCAGGGTTACTGTATACCTGCGACCTTCGTATTGAAGATGAAGCACAGAAAATGCATCGGAATTAATTTCAAAAGGCACAATGTCGACTTAAGTACAAGAGGACCGAGACTCCAACTTTCTATGATTTGAACATCTCCTGTGAGTCCAGTTTTAGATTCGGATGCTTCACTTCAGGTTTCCTGTATACCTTGGACCTTCTTATTGACGATGAAACACAGAAATTACATCGGAATTAAATTCAAAAGTCACAATGCCGACTTAAGTACAAGAGGACCGACACTCCAACTTTCTATGATTTGAAACTCTCCTGTGAGCCCAGTTTTAGATTCCGATGCTTCACTTCAGGTTTACTGTATCCCTTGGACGATCTTATTGACGATGAAACACAGACATTGCATCCGAATTTAATACTAAAGGCAATATGCCGTCTTAAGTACAATACGACTGACACTCTAACTTTCTATGAACTTAGCATCTCCTGTGAGTCCAGTTTTAGATTCCGATGCTACACTTCAGGTTTACTGTATACCATGGACTTTCGTATTGAAGATGAAGCACAGAAAATGCATCGGAATTAATTTCAAAAGGCACAATGCCGACTTAAGTACAAGCAGACTGACACTCTAAATTTCTATGAATTGAACCTCTCCTGTGAGTCCAGCTTTAGATTCCGATGCTTCACTTCAGGTTCACTGTATACCTTGGACCTTCTTATTGACGATGAAACACAGAAATTGCATCGGAATTAAATACACAAGGCACAATGCTGACTTAAGTACAAGAGGACTATCACTATAACATTCTATGATTTGAACTTCTCCTGTGAGTCCAGTTTTAGATTCCGATGTTTCACTTCAGGTTTACTGTATACCTTGGACATTCTTATTGACGATGAACCACAGAAATCGCATCGGAATTAAATTCAAATGTCACAATGCCGATTTAATTACAAGAGGATGGATAAACTAATTTTCTATGATTTGAACCCCTCCTGTGAGTCCAGTTTTAGATTCCGATGCTTCACTTCAGGTTTACTTTATACCTTGGACCATCTTGTTGACGATGAAGCACAGAAAATGCATCGGAATTAAATTCAAAAGGCACAATGCCGACTTAAGTACATAATGACTGACACTCTAACTGTCTACGATTTGAACCTCTCCTGTGAGTCCAGTTTTAGTTTCCGAAGCCTCACATTAGGTTTAGTGTATCCCTTGGACCTTCCTATTGTCGATGAAACACAGAAATTGCATCCGAATTTAATACTAAAGGCACAATGCCGTCTTAAGTACAAGACGACTGACACCCTACTTTCTATGATTTGAACCTCTCCTGTGAGTTCAGTCTTAGATTCCGATGCTTCACTTCAGGTTTACTGTATCCCTTGGACGATCTTATTGACGATGAAACACAGACATTGCATCCGAATTTACTAAAAAGGCACAATGCCGACTTAAGTACAAGAGGACTGACACTCTAACTTTCTATGATTTGAACCTCTCCTGTGAGTCCAGTTTTAGATGCCGATGCTACACTTCAGATTTACTGTACACCATGAACCTTCTTATTGACGATGAAGCACAGAAATTGCATCGGAATTACATTCAAGAGGCACAATGCCGACTTAAGTACAAGAGGACCGACACTCCAACTTTCTATGATTTGAACCTCTCTAGTGAGTCCAGTTATAGATTCCGATGCTTCACTTCAGGTTTACTGTATACCTTGGACATTCTTATTGACGACGAAACAAAGAAATCGCGTCGGAATTAAATTCAAATGTCACAATGCCGACTTAATTACAAGAGGACGGATACTCTAATTTTCTATGATTTGAACCTCTCCTTTGAGTCCAGTTTTAGATTCCGATGCTTCACTTCAGGTTTACTGTATACCTTGGACTTCTTATTGACGATGAAGCACAGAAAATGCATCGGAATTAATATCAAAAGGCACAATGCCGACTTAAGTACAAGAGGACCGACACACTAACTTTCTATGATTTGAACCTCTCCTGTGAGTCTAGTTTTAGATTCCGATGCTTCACTTCAGTTTTACTGTATACCTTGGACCTTCTTATTGACGACGAAACACAGAAATTACATCGGAATTAAATTCAAAAGGCACAATGTCGGCTGAAGTACAAGAGGACTGACACCCTAAATTACTATGTTTTGAACCTCTCCTGTGAGTCCAGTTTTAGATTCCGATAATTCACTTCAGGTTTACTGCATCCCTTGGACCTACTTATTGACGAAGAAACACAGAAATTGACTCCGAATTTAATATAGAAGGCACAATGCCGACTTAAGTACAAAAGAACTGACACTCTAACTGTCTACGACTTGAACATCTCCTGTGAGTCCAGTTTTAGATTCCGAAGCTTCACTTCAGGTTTAGTGTATCCCTAGGACCTTCTTATTGACGATGAAACACAGAAATTGCATCCGAATTTAATACTAAAGGCACAATGCCGTCTTAAGTACAAGACGACTGACACCCTAACTTTCTATGATTTGAAACTCTCCTGTGAGTCCAGTTTTAGATGCCGATGCTACACTTCAGGTTTACTGTATACCATGAACCTTCTTATTGACGATGAAGCACAGAAATTGCATAGGTATTACATTCAAAAGGCACAATGCCGACTTAAGTGCAAGAGGACTGACACTCTAACTTTCTATGATTTGTACCTCCCCTGTGAATCCAGTTTTAGATTCCGATGCTTCACTTCAGGTTTACTGTATACCATGGGCCTTCTTATTGCCGATGAAGCACAGAAATTGCATCGGAATTAAATTCAAAAAGCACAATTTCGACTTAAGTACAAGAGAACGGACACTCTAACATTCTATGATTTGAACCTCTCAGGTGAGTCCAGTTTTAGATTCCGATGCTTCACTTCAGGTTTACTGTATACCATGGGCCTTCTCATTGCCGATGAAGCACAGAAATTGCATCGGAACTAAATTCAAAAAGCACAATGCCGACTTAAGTACAAGAGGACTGACACTCTAACTTTTTTATGATTTGAACCTCTCCTGTGAGTCCAGTTTTAGATTCCGATGCTTCACTTCAGGTTTACTGTATACCTTGGACCCTCTTATTGACGATGAAACACTGAAATTGCATCGGAATTAAATTCAAAAGCCAAAATGCCGACTTAAGTAAAAGAGGACTGACACTCAAATTTTCTATGACTTGAACCTCTGCTGTGAGTCCAGTTTTAGATTCCGATGCTTCACTTCAGGTTTACTGTATACCTTGGACATTCTTATTGACAATGAAACACAGAAATCGCATCGGAATTATATTCAAATGTCACAATGCCGACTTAATTAAAATAGGATGGATACTCTAATTTTCTATGATTTGAACCCCTCCCGTGAGGCCAGTTTTAGATTCCGATGCTTCACTTCAGGTTTACTGTATACCTTGGACCTTCTTATTGACGATGAAGCACAGAAAATGCATCGGAATTAAATTCAAAAGGCACAATGCCGACTTAAGTACAAGAGGACCGACACTCCAACTTTCTATGATTTGAACATCTCCTGTGAGTTCAGTTTTAGATTCCGATGCTTCACTTCAGGTTTACTGCATACCTTGGACCTTCTTATTGACGATGAAACACAGAAATTACATCGGAATTAAATTCAAAACGCACAATGTCGACTGAAGTACAAGAGGACAGATATTCTAACTTTCTCCTGTGAGTCCAGCTTTAGATTCCGATGCTTCACTTCAGGTTTACTGTATACCTTGGACCTTCATATTGACGACAAAGGACAGAAAATGCATCGGAATTAAATTCAAAAGGCACAATGCCGACTTAAGTACAAGAGGACCGACACTCCAACGTTCTAGGATTTGAACCTCTCCAGTGAGTCCAGTTATAGATTCCGATGCTTCACTTCAGGTTTACTGTATACCTTGGACCTTCTTATTGACGATGCAACACAGAAATTACATCGGAATTAAATTCAAAAGTCACAATGCCGACTTAAGTACAAGAGGACCGACACTCCAACTTTCTATGATTTGAAACTCTCCTGTGAGCCCAGTTTTAGATTCCGATGTTTCACTTCAGGTTTACTGTATCACTTGGACGATCTTATTGACGATGAAACACAGACATTGCATCCGAATTTAATACTAAAGGCAATATGCCGTCTTAAGTACAATACGACTGACACTCTAACTTTCTATGAATTTAGCATCTCCTGTGAGTCCAGTTTTAGATTCCGATGCTACACTTCAGGTTTACTGTATACCATGGACCTTCGTATTGAAGATGAAGCACAGAAAATGCATCGGAATTAATTTCAAAAGGCACAATGCCGACTTAAGTACAAGAGGACTGACACTATAACATTCTATGATTTGAACCTCTCCTGTGAGTCCAGTTTTAGATTCCGATGTTTCACTTCAGGTTTACTGTATACCTTGGACATTCTTATTGACGATGAAACACAGAAATCGCATCGGAATTAAATTCAAATGTCACAATGCCGACTTAATTACAAGAGGATGGATACTCTAATTTTCTATGATTTGAACCCCTCCTGTGAGTCCAGTTTTACATTCCGATGCTTCACTTCAGGTTTACTTTATACCTTGGACCTTCTTATTGACGATGAAGCACAGAAAATGCATCGGAATTAAATTCAAAAGGCACAATGCCGACTTAAGTACAAAATGACTGACACTCTAACTGTCTACGATTTGAACCTCTCCTGTGAGTCCAGTTTTAGATTCCGAAGCCTCACTTTAGGTTCAGTGTATCCCTTGGACCTTCCTATTGTCGATGAAACACAGAAATTGCATCCGAATTTAATACTAAAGGCACAATGCCGTCTTAAGTACAAGACGACTGACACCCTACTTTCGATGATTTGAACCTCTCCTGTGAGTTCAGTCTTAGATTCCGATGCTTCACTTCAGGTTTACTGTATCCCTTGGACGATCTTATTGACGATGAAACACAGACATTGCATCCAAATTTACTAAAAAGGCACAATGCCGACTTAAGTACAAGAGGACTGTAACTCTAACTTTCTATGATTTGAACCTCTCCTGTGAGTCCAGTTTTAGATGCCGATGCTACACTTCAGGTTTACTGTACACCATGAACCTTCTTATTGACGATGAAGCACAGAAATTGCATCGGAATTACATTCAAAAGACACAATGCCGACTTAAGTACAAGAGGACCGACACTCTAACTTTCTATGATTTGAACCTCTCCTGTGAGTCCAGTTTTAGATTCCGATACTTCACTTCAGGTTTACTGCTTCCCTTGGACCTACTTATTGACGAAGAAACACAGAAATTGACTCCGAATTTAATATAGAAGGCACAATGCCGACTTAAGTACAAAAGGACTGACACTCTAACTGTCTACGACTTGAACAACTCCTGTGAGTCCAGTTTTAGATTCCGATGCTTCACTTCAGGTTTAGTGTATCCCTAGGACCTTCTTATTGACGATGAAACACAGAAATTGCATCCGAATTTAATACTAAAGGCACAATGCCGTCTTAAGTACAAGACGACTGACACCCTAACTTTCTATGATTTGAACCTCTCCTGTGAGTTCAGTCTTAGATTCTGATGCTTCACTTCAGGTTTACAGTATCCCTTGGACGATCTTATTGACGAAGAAACACAGAAATTGCATCCGAATTTAATAAAAAGGCACAATGCCGACTTAAGTACAAGAGGACGGACACTCTAACTTTCTATGATTTGAACCTCTCCTGTGAGTCCAGTTTTAGATGCCGATGCTACACTTCAGGTTTACTGTATACCATGAACCTTCTTATTGACGATGAAGCACAGAAATTGCATCGGTATTACATATAAAAGGCACAATGCCGACTTAAGTGCAAGAGGACTGACACTCTAACTTTCTATGATTTGAACCTCTCCTGTGAGTCCAGTTTTAGATTCCGATGCTTCACTTCAGGTTTACTGTTTACCATGGGCCTTCTTATTGCCGATGAAGCACAGAAATTGCATCGGAATTAAATTCAAAAAGCACAATGCCGACTTAAGTACAAGAGGACGGACACTCTAACATTCTATGATTTGAACCTCTCAGGTGAGTCCAGTTTTAGATTCCGATGCTTCACTTCAGGTTTACTGTATACCATGGGCCTTCTCATTGCCTATGAAGCACAGAAATTGCATCGGAATTAAATTCAAAAAGCACAATGCCGACTTAAGTACAAGAGGACTGACACTCTAACTTTCTATGATTTGAACCTCTCCTGTGAGTCCAGTTTTAGATTCCGATGCTTCACTTCAGGTTTACTGTATACCTCGGACACTCTTATTGACGATGAAACACAGAAATTGCATCGGAATTAAATTCAAAAGGCAAAATGCCGACTTAAGTACAAGAGGACTGACACTCAAACTTTCTATGACTTGAACCTCTGCTGTGAGTCCAGTTTTAGATTCCGATGCTTCACTTCAGGTTTACTGTATACCTTGGACCTTCTTATTGACGATGAAGGACAGAAAATGCATCGGAATTAAATTCAAAAGGCACATTCCGACTTAAGTACAAGAGGACCGACACTCCAACTTTCTATGATTTGAACCTCTCCAGTGAGTCAAGTTATAGATTCCGATGCTTCACTTCAGATTTACTCTATACCTTGGACCTTCTTATTGACGATGAAACACAGAAATTACATCGGAATGAAATTCAAAAGTCACAATGCCGACTTAAGTACAAGAGGACCGACACTCCAACTTTCTATGATTTGAACCTCTCCTGTGAGTCCAGTTTTAGTTTCCGATGCTTCACTTCAGGTTTACTGTATACCTTGGACCTTCTTATTGGTGACAAAACACAGAAATTGCATCGGAATTAAATTCAAAAGGCAAAATGCCGACTTAAGTACAAGAGGACTGACACTCCAACTTTCTATGATTTGAACCTCTCGTGTGAGTCCAGTTTTAGATTCTGATACTTCACTTCAGGTTTACTGTATCCCTTGGACCTACTTATTGACGAAGAAACACAGAAATTGCATCCGAATTTAATACAAAATGCAGAATGCCGACTTAAGTACAAAAGGACTAACACTCTAACTGTCTATGATTTGATCCTCTCCTGTGAGTCCAGTTTTAGATTCCGAAGCTTCACTTCAGGTTTAGTGTATCCCTTGGACCTTCTTATTGACGATGAAACACAGAAATTGCATCCGAATTTAATACTAAAGGCACAATGCCGTCTTAAGTACAATACGACTGACACTCTAACTTTCTATGAATGGAGCATCTCCTGTGAGTCCAGTTTAAGATTCCGATGCTACACTTCAGGGTTACTGTATACCTGCGACCTTCGTATTGAAGATGAAGCACAGAAAATGCATCGGAATTAATTTCAAAAGGCACAATGCCGACTTAAGTACAAGAGGACCGAGACTCCAACTTTCTATGATTTGAACATCTCCTGTGAGTCCAGTTTTAGATTCGGATGCTTCACTTCAGGTTTCCTGTATACCTTGGACCTTCTTATTGACGATGAAACACAGAAATTACATCGGAATTAAATTCAAAAGTCACAATGCCGACTTAAGTACAAGAGGACCGACACTCCAACTTTCTATGATTTGAAACTCTCCTGTGAGCCCAGTTTTAGATTCCGATGCTTCACTTCAGGTTTACTGTATCCCTTGGACGATCTTATTGACGATGAAACACAGACATTGCATCCGAATTTAATACTAAAGGCAATATGCCGTCTTAAGTACAATACGACTGACACTCTCACTTTCTATGAACTTAGCATCTCCTGTGAGTCCAGTTTTAGATTCCGATGCTACACTTCAGGTTTACTGTATACCATGGACTTTCGTATTGAAGATGAAGCACAGAAAATGCATCGGAATTAATTTCAAAAGGCACAATGCCGACTTAAGTACAAGCAGACTGACACTCTAAATTTCTATGAATTGAACCTCTCCTGTGAGTCCAGCTTTAGATTCCGATGCTTCACTTCAGGTTCACTGTATACCTTGGACCTTCTTATTGACGATGAAACACAGAAATTGCATCGGAATTAAATACACAAGGCACAATGCTGACTTAAGTACAAGAGGACTATCACTATAACATTCTATGATTTGAACTTCTCCTGTGAGTCCAGTTTTAGATTCCGATGTTTCACTTCAGGTTTACTGTATACCTTGGACATTCTTATTGACGATGAACCACAGAAATCGCATCGAAATTAAATTCAAATGTCACAATGCCGACTTAATTACAAGAGGATGGATAAACTAATTTTCTATGATTTGAACCCCTCCTGTGAGTCCAGTTTTAGATTCCGATGCTTCACTTCAGGTTTACTTTATACCTTGGACCATCTTGTTGACGATGAAGCACAGAAAATGCATCGTAATTAAATTCAAAAGGCACAATGCCGACTTAAGTACATAATGACTGACACTCTAACTGTCTACGATTTGAACCTCTCCTGTGAGTCCAGTTTTAGTTTCCGAAGCCTCACTTTAGGTTTAGTGTATCCCTTGGACCTTCCTATTGTCGATGAAACACAGAAATTGCATCCGAATTTAATACTAAAAGCACAATGCCGTCTTAAGTACAAGACGACTGACACCCTACTTTCTATGATTTGAACCTCTCCTGTGAGTTCAGTCTTAGATTCCGATGCTTCACTTCAGGTTTACTGTATCCCTTGGACGATCTTATTGACGATGAAACACAGACATTGCATCCGAATTTACTAAAAAGGCACAATGCCGACTTAAGTACAAGAGGACTGACACTCTAACTTTCTATGATTTGAACCTCTCCTGTGAGTCCAGTTTTAGATGCCGATGCTTCACTTCAGATTTACTGTACACCATGAACCTTCTTATTGACGATGAAGCACAGAAATTGCATCGGAATTACATTCAAGAGGCACAATGCCGACTTAAGTACAAGAGGACCGACACTCCAACTTTCTATGATTTGAACCTCTCTAGTGAGTCCAGTTATAGATTCCGATGCTTCACTTCAGGTTTACTGTATACCTTGGACATTCTTATTGACGACGAAACATAGAAATCGCGTCGGAATTAAATTCAAATGTCACAATGCCGACTTAATTACAAGAGGACGGATACTCTAATTTTCTATGATTTGAACCTCTCCTTTGAGTCCAGTTTTAGATTCCGATGCTTCACTTCAGGTTTACTGTATACCTTGGACTTCTTATTGACGATGAAGCACAGAAAATGCATCGGAATTAATATCAAAAGGCACAATGCCGACTTAAGTACAAGAGGACCGACACACTAACTTTCTATGATTTGAACCTCTCCTGTGAGTCTAGTTTTAGATTCCGATGCTTCACTTCAGTTTTACTGTATACCTTGGACCTTCTTATTGACGACGAAACACAGAAATTACATCGGAATTAAATTCAAAAGGCACAATGTCGGCTGAAGTACAAGAGGACTGACACCCTAAATTACTATGTTTTGAACCTCTCCTGTGAGTCCAGTTTTAGATTCCGATACTTCACTTCAGGTTTACTGCATCCCTTGGACCTACTTATTGACGAAGAAACACAGAAATTGACTCCGAATTTAATATACAAGGCACAATGCCGACTTAAGTACAAAAGAACTGACACTCTAACTGTCTACGACTTGAACATCTCCTGTGAGTCCAGTTTTAGATTCCGAAGCTTCACTTCAGGTTTAGTGTATCCCTAGGACCTTCTTATTGACGATGAAACACAGAAATTGCATCCGAATTTAATACTAAAGGCACAATGCCGTCTTAAGTACAAGACGACTGACACCCTAACTTTCTATGATTTGAAACTCTCCTGTGAGTCCAGTTTTAGATGCCGATGCTACACTTCAGGTTTACTGTATACCATGAACCTTCTTATTGACGATGAAGCACAGAAATTGCATAGGTATTACATTCAAAAGGCACAATGCCGACTTAAGTGCAAGAGGACTGACACTCTAACTTTCTATGATTTGTACCTCCCCTGTGAGTCCAGTTTTAGATTCCGATGCTTCACTTCAGGTTTACTGTATACCATGGGCCTTCTTATTGCCGATGAAGCACAGAAATTGCATCGGAATTAAATTCAAAAAGCACAATTTCGACTTAAGTACAAGAGAACGGACACTCTAACATTCTATGATTTGAACCTCTCAGGTGAGTCCAGTTTTAGATTCCGATGCTTCACTTCAGGTTTACTGTATACCATGGGCCTTCTCATTGCCGATGAAGCACAGAAATTGCATCGGAATTAAATTCAAAAAGCACAATGCCGACTTAAGTACAAGAGGACTGACACTCTAACTTTTTTATGATTTGAACCTCTCCTGTGAGTCCAGTTTTAGATTCCGATGCTTCACTTCAGGTTTACTGTATACCTTGGACCCTCTTATTGACGATGAAACACTGAAATTGCATCGGAATTAAATTCAAAAGCCAAAATGCCGACTTCAGTAAAAGAGGACTGACACTCAAATTTTCTATGACTTGAACCTCTGCTGTGAGTCCAGTTTTAGATTCCGATGCTTCACTTCAGGTTTACTGTATACCTTGGACATTCTTATTGACAATGAAACACAGAAATCGCATCGGAATTATATTCAAATGTCACAATGCCGACTTAATTAAAATAGGATGGATACTCTAATTTTCTATGATTTGAACCCCTCCCGTGAGGCCAGTTTTAGATTCCGATGCTTCACTTCAGGTTTACTGCATACCTTGGACCTTCTTATTGACGATGAAACACAGAAATTACATCGGAATTAAATTCAAAAGGCACAATGCCGACTTAAGTACAAGAGGACAGATACTCTAACTTTCTCCTGTGAGTCCAGCTTTAGATTCCGATGCTTCACTTCAGGTTTACTGTATACCTTGGACCTTCATATTGACGACGAAGGACAGAAAATGCATCGGAATTAAATTCAAAAGGCACAATGCCGACTTAAGTACAAGAGGACCGACACTCCAACGTTCTAGGATTTGAACCTCTCCAGTGAGTCCAGTTATAGATTCCGATGCTTCACTTCAGGTTTACTGTATACCTTGGACCTTCTTATTGACGATGCAACACAGAAATTACATCGGAATTAAATTCAAAAGTCACAATGCCGACTTAAGTACAAGAGGACCGACACTATAACTTTCTATGATTTGAAACTCTCCTGTGAGCCCAGTTTTAGATTCCGATGTTTCACTTCAGGTTTACTGTATCACTTGGACGATCTTATTGACGATGAAACACAGACATTGCATCCGAATTTAATACTAAAGGCAATATGCCGTCTTAAGTACAATACGACTGACACTCTAACTTTCTATGAATTTAGCATCTCCTGTGAGTCCAGTTTTAGATTCCGATGCTACACTTCAGGTTTACTGTATACCATGGACCTTCGTATTGAAGATGAAGCACAGAAAATGCATCGGAATTAATTTCAAAAGGCACAATGCCGACTTAAGTACAAGAGGACTGACACTATAACATTCTATGATTTGAACCTCTCCTGTGAGTCCAGTTTTAGATTCCGATGTTTCACTTCAGGTTTACTGTATACCTTGGACATTCTTATTGACGATGAAACACAGAAATCGCATCGGAATTAAATTCAAATGTCACAATGCCGACTTAATTACAAGAGGATGGATACTCTAATTTTCTATGATTTGAACCCCTCCTGTGAGTCCAGTTTTACATTCCGATGCTTCACTTCAGGTTTACTTTATACCTTGGACCTTCTTATTGACGATGAAGCACAGAAAATGCATCGGAATTAAATTCAAAAGGCACAATGCCGACTTAAGTACAAAATGACTGACACTCTAACTGTCTACGATTTGAACCTCTCCTGTGAGTCCAGTTTTAGATTCCGAAGCCTCACTTTAGGTTCACTGTATCCCTTGGACCTTCCTATTGTCGATGAAACACAGAAATTGCATCCGAATTTAATACTAAAGGCACAATGCCGTCTTAAGTACAAGACGACTGATACCCTACTTTCGATGATTTGAACCTCTCCTGTGAGTTCAGTCTTAGATTACGATGCTTCACTTCAGGTTTACTGTATCCCTTGGACGATCTTATTGACGATGAAACACAGACATTGCATCCAAATTTACTAAAAAGGCACAATGCCGACTTAAGTACAAGAGGACTGACACTCTAACTTTCTATGATTTGAACCTCTCCTGTGAGTCCAGTTTTAGATGCCGATGCTACACTTCAGGTTTACTGTACACCATGAACCTTCTTATTGACGATGAAGCACAGAAATTGCATCGGAATTACATTCAAAAGACACAATGCCGACTTAAGTACAAGAGGACCGACACTCTAACTTTCTATGATTTGAACCTCTCCTGTGAGTCCAGTTTTAGATTCCGATACTTCACTTCAGGTTTACTGCTTCCCTTGGACCTACTTATTGACGAAGAAACACAGAAATTGACTCCGAATTTAATATAGAAGGCACAATGCCGACTTAAGTACAAAAGGACTGACACTCTAACTGTCTACGACTTGAACAACTCCTGTGAGTCCAGTTTTAGATTCCGATGCTTCACTTCAGGTTTAGTGTATCCCTAGGACCTTCTTATTGACGATGAAACACAGAAATTGCATCCGAATTTAATACTAAAGGCACAATGCCGTCTTAAGTACAAGACGACTGACACCCTAACTTTCTATGATTTGAACCTCTCCTGTGAGTTCAGTCTTAGATTCTGATGCTTCACTTCAGGTTTACAGTATCCCTTGGACGATCTTATTGACGAAGAAACACAGATATTGCATCCGAATTTAATAAAAAGGCACAATGCCGACTTAAGTACAAGAGGACGGACACTCTAACATTCTATGATTTGAACCTCTCCTGTGAGTCCAGTTTTAGATGCCGATGCTACACTTCAGGTTTACTGTATACCATGAACCTTCTTATTGACGATGAAGCACAGAAATTGCATCGGTATTACATATAAAAGGCACAATGCCGACTTAAGTGCAAGAGGACTGACACTCTAACTTTCTATGATTTGAACCTCTCCTGTGAGTCCAGTTTTAGATTCCGATGCTTCACTTCCGGTTTACTGTATACCATGGGCCTTCTTATTGCCGATGAAGCACAGAAATTGCATCGGAATTAAATTCAAAAAGCACAATGCCGACTTAAGTACAAGAGGACGGACACTCTAACATTCTATGATTTGAACCTCTCAGGTGAGTCCAGTTTTAGATTCCGATGCTTCACTTCAGGTTTACTGTATACCATGGGCCTTCTCATTGCCTATGAAGCACAGAAATTGCATCGGAATTAAATTCAAAAAGCACAATGCCGACTTAAGTACAAGAGGACTGACACTCTAACTTTCTATGATTTGAACCTCTCCTGTGAGTCCAGTTTTAGATTCCGATGCTTCACTTCAGGTTTACTGTATACCTCGGACACTCTTATTGACGATGAAACACAGAAATTGCATCGGAATTAAATTCAAAAGGCAAAATGCCGACTTAAGTACAAGAGGACTGACACTCAAACTTTCTATGACTTGAACCTCTGCTGTGAGTCCAGTTTTAGATTCCGATGCTACACTTCAGGTTTACTGTATACCTTGGACCTTCTTATTGACGATGAAACACAGAAATTACACCGGAATTAAATTCAAAAGTCACAATGCCGACTTAAGTACAAGAGGACGGATACTCTAACTTTCTACGATTAGAAACCTCTCCCGTGAGTCCAGTTTTAGATTCCGATGCTTCACTTCAGGTTTACTGTATACCTTGGACCTTCTTATTGACGATGAAGGACAGAAAATACATCGGAATTAAATTCCAAAGGCACATTCCGACTTAAGTGCAAGAGGACCGACACTCCAACTTTCTATGATTTGAACCTCTCCAGTGAGTCCAGTTATAGATTCCGATGCTTCACTTCAGATTTACTCTATACCTTGGACCTTCTTATTGACGATGAAACACAGAAATTACATCGGAATGAAATTCAAAAGTCACAATGCCGACTTAAGTACAAGAGGACCGACACTCCAACTTTCTATGATTTGAACCTCTCCTGTGAGTCCAGTTTTAGTTTCCGATGCTTCACTTCAGGTTTACTGTATACCTTGGACCTTCTTATTGGTGACAAAACACAGAAATTGCATCGGAATTAAATTCAAAAGGCAAAATGCCGACTTAAGTACAAGAGGACTGACACTCCAACTTTCTATGATTTGAACCTCTCGTGTGAGTCCAGTTTTAGATTCTGATACTTCACTTCAGGTTTACTGTATCCCTTGGACCTACTTATTGACGAAGAAACACAGAAATTGCATCCGAATTTAATACAAAATGCAGAATGCCGACTTAAGTACAAAAGGACTAACACTCTAACTGTCTATGATTTGATCCTCTCCTGTGAGTCCAGTTTTAGATTCCGAAGCTTCACTTCAGGTTTAGTGTATCCCTTGGACCTTCTTATTGACGATGAAACACAGAAATTGCATCCGAATATAATACTAAAGGCACAATGCCGTCTTAAGTACAATACGACTGACACTCTAACTTTCTATGAATGGAGCATCTCCTGTGAGTCCAGTTTTAGATTCCGATGCTACACTTCAGGGTTACTGTATACCTGCGACCTTCGTATTGAAGATGAAGCACAGAAAATGCATCGGAATTAATTTCAAAAGGCACAATGCCGACTTAAGTACAAGAGGACCGACACTCCAACTTTCTATGATTTGAACATCTCCTGTGAGTCCAGTTTTAGATTCGGATGCTTCACTTCAGGTTTCCTGTATACCTTGGACCTTCTTATTGACGATGAAACACAGAAATTACATCGGAATTAAATTCAAAAGTCACAATGCCGACTTAAGTACAAGAGGACCGACACTCCAACTTTCTATGATTTGAAACTCTCCTGTGAGCCCAGTTTTAGATTCCGATGCTTCACTTCAGGTTTACTGTATCCCTTGGACGATCTTATTGACGATGAAACACAGACATTGCATCCGAATTTATTACTAAAGGCAATATGCCGTCTTAAGTACAATACGACTGACACTCTAACTTTCTATGAACTTAGCATCTCCTGTGAGTCCAGTTTTAGATTCCGATGCTACACTTCAGGTTTACTGTATACCATGGACTTTCGTATTGAAGATGAAGCACAGAAAATGCATCGGAATTAATTTCAAAAGGCACAATGCCGACTTAAGTACAAGCAGACTGACACTCTAAATTTCTATGAATTGAACCTCTCCTGTGAGTCCAGCTTTAGATTCCGATGCTTCACTTCAGGTTCACTGTATACCTTGGACCTTCTTATTGACGATGAAACACAGAAATTGCATCGGAATTAAATACACAAGGCACAATGCTGACTTAAGTACAAGAGGACTATCACTATAACATTCTATGATTTGAACTTCTCCTGTGAGTCCAGTTTTAGATTCCGATGTTTCACTTCAGGTTTACTGTATACCTTGGACATTCTTATTGACGATGAAACACAGAAATCGCATCGGAATTAAATTCAAATGTCACAATGCCGACTTAATTACAAGAGGATGGATAAACTAATTTTCTATGATTTGAACCCCTCCTGTGAGTCCAGTTTTAGATTCCGATGCTTCACTTCAGGTTTACTTTATACCTTGGACCATCTTGTTGACGATGAAGCACAGAAAATGCATCGGAATTAAATTCAAAAGGCACAATGCCGACTTAAGTACATAATGACTGACACTCTAACTGTCTACGATTTGAACCTCTCCTGTGAGTCCAGTTTTAGTTTCCGAAGCCTCACTTTAGGTTTAGTGTATCCCTTGGACCTTCCTATTGTCGATGAAACACAGACATTGCATCCGAATTTACTAAAAAGGCACAATGCCGACTTAAGTACAAGAGGACTGACACTCTAACTTTCTATGATTTGAACCTCTCCTGTGAGTCCAGTTTTAGATGCCGATGCTACACTTCAGATTTACTGTACACCATGAACCTTCTTATTGACGATGAAGCACAGAAATTGCATCGGAATTACATTCAAGAGGCACAATGCCGACTTAAGTACAAGAGGACCGACACTCCAACTTTCTATGATTTGAACCTCTCTAGTGAGTCCAGTTATAGATTCCGATGCTTCACTTCAGGTTTACTGTATACCTTGGACATTCTTATTGACGACGAAACAAAGAAATCGCGTCGGAATTAAATTCAAATGTCACAATGCCGACTTAATTACAAGAGGACGGATACTCTAATTTTCTATGATTTGAACCTCTCCTTTGAGTCCAGTTTTAGATTCCGATGCTTCACTTCAGGTTTACTGTATACCTTGGACTTCTTATTGACGATGAAGCACAGAAAATGCATCGGAATTAATATCAAAAGGCACAATGCCGACTTAAGTACAAGAGGACCGACACACTAACTTTCTATGATTTGAACCTCTCCTGTGAGTCTAGTTTTAGATTCCGATGCTTCACTTCAGTTTTACTGTATACCTTGGACCTTCTTATTGACGACGAAACACAGAAATTACATCGGAATTAAATTCAAAAGGCACAATGTCGGCTGAAGTACAAGAGGACTGACACCCTAAATTACTATGTTTTGAACCTCTCCTGTGAGTCCAGTTTTAGATTCCGATACTTCACTTCAGGTTTACTGCATCCCTTGGACCTACTTATTGACGAAGAAACACAGAAATTGACTCCGAATTTAATATAGAAGGCACAATGCCGACTTAAGTACAAAAGAACTGACACTCTAACTGTCTACGACTTGAACATCTCCTGTGAGTCCAGTTTTAGATTCCGAAGCTTCACTTCAGGTTTAGTGTATCCCTAGGACCTTCTTATTGACGATGAAACACAGAAATTGCATCCGAATTTAATACTATAGGCACAATGCCGTCTTAAGTACAAGACGACTGACACCCTAACTTTCTATGATTTGAAACTCTCCTGTGAGTCCAGTTTTAGATGCCGATGCTACACTTCAGGTTTACTGTATACCATGAACCTTCTTATTGACGATGAAGCACAGAAATTGCATAGGTATTACATTCAAAAGGCACAATGCCGACTTAAGTGCAAGAGGACTGACACTCTAACTTTCTATGATTTGTACCTCCCCTGTGAGTCCAGTTTTAGATTCCGATGCTTCACTTCAGGTTTACTGTATACCATGGGCCTTCTTATTGCCGATGAAGCACAGAAATTGCATCGGAATTAAATTCAAAAAGCACAATTTCGACTTAAGTACAAGAGAACGGACACTCTAACATTCTATGATTTGAACCTCTCAGGTGAGTCCAGTTTTAGATTCCGATGCTTCACTTCAGGTTTACTGTATACCATGGGCCTTCTCATTGCCGATGAAGCACAGAAATTGCATCGGAATTAAATTCAAAAAGCACAATGCCGACTTAAGTACAAGAGGACTGACACTCTAACTTTTTTATGATTTGAACCTCTCCTGTGAGTCCAGTTTTAGATTCCGATGCTTCACTTCAGGTTTACTGTATACCTTGGACCCTCTTATTGACGATGAAACACTGTTAGCATCGGAATTAAATTCAAAAGCCAAAATGCCGACTTAAGTAAAAGAGGACTGACACTCAAATTTTCTATGACTTGAACCTCTGCTGTGAGTCCAGTTTTAGATTCCGATGCTACACTTCAGGTTTACTGTATACCTTGGACCTTCTTATTGACGATGAAACACAGAAATTACATCGGAATTAAATTCAAAAGTCACAATGCCGACTTAAGTACAAGAGGACGGATACTCTAACTTTCTAGGATTAGAAACCTTTCCCGTGACTCCAGTTTTAGATTCCGATGCTTCACTTCAGGTTTACTGTATACCTTGGACCTTCTTATTGACGATGAAGGACAGAAAATGCATCGGAATTAAATTCAAAAAGTACAATGCCGACTTAAGTACAAGAGGACCGACACTCCAACTTTCTATGATTTGAACCTCTCCAGTGAGTCCAGTTATAGATTCCGATGCTTCACTTCAGATTTACTGTATACTTTGGACCTTCTTATTGACGATGAAACACAGAAATTACATCGGAATTAAATTCAAAAGTCACAATGCCGACATAAGTACAAGAGGACCGACACTCCAACTTTCTATGATTTGAACCTCTCCTGTGAGACCAGTTTTAGTTTCAGATGCTTCACTTCAGGTTTACTCTATACCTTGGACCTTCTTATTGGTGATAAAACACAGAAATTGCATCGGAATTAAATTCAAAAAGCACAATGTCGACTGAAGTACAAGAGGACTGACACCCTAACTTACTATGATTTGAACCTCTTCTGTGAGTCCAGTTTTAGATTCTGATACTTCACTTCAGGTTTACTGTATCCCTTGGACCTACTTATTGACGAAGAAACACAGAAATTCCATCCGAATTTAATACAAATAGCACAATGCCGACTTAAGTACAAAAGGACTGACACTCTAACTGTCTATGATTTGAACCTCTCCTGTGAGTCCAGCTTTAGATTCCGATGCTTCACTTCAGGTTTACTGTATACCTTGGACATTCTTATTGACGACGAAGGACAGAAAATGCATCGGAATTAAATTCAAAAGGCACAATGCCGACTTAAGTACTAGAGGACCGACACTCCCACTTTCTATGATTTGAACCTCTCCAGTGAGTCCAGTTATAGATTCCGATGCTTCACTTCAGGTTTACTGTATACCTTGGACATTCTTATTGACGACGAAACAGAGAAATCGCGTCGGAATTAAATTCAAATGTCACAATGCCGACTTAATTACAAGAGGACGGATACTCTAATTTTCTATGATTTGAACCTCTCCTTTGAGTCCAGTTTTAGATTCCGATGCTTCACTTCAGGTTTACTGTATACCTTGGACTTCTTATTGACGATGAAGCACAGAAAATGCATCGGAATTAATATCAAAAGGCACAATGCCGACTTAAGTACAAGAGGACCGACACACTAACTTTCTATGATTTGAACCTCTCCTGTGAGTCTAGTTTTAGATTCCGATGCTTCACTTCAGTTTTACTGTATACCTTGGACCTTCTTATTGACGACGAAACACAGAAATTACATCGGAATTAAATTCAAAAGGCACAATGTCGGCTGAAGTACAAGAGGACTGACACCCTAAATTACTATGTTTTGAACCTCTCCTGTGAGTCCAGTTTTAGATTCCGATACTTCACTTCAGGTTTACTGCATCCCTTGGACCTACTTATTCACGAAGAAACACAGAAATTGACTCCGAATTTAATATAGAAGGCACAATGCCGACTTAAGTACAAAAGAACTGACACTCTAACTGTCTACGACTTGAACATCTCCTGTGAGTCCAGTTTTAGATTCCGAAGCTTCACTTCAGGTTTAGTGTATCCCTAGGACCTTCTTATTGACGATGAAACACAGAAATTGCATCCGAATTTAATACTAAAGGCACCATGCCGTCTTAAGTACAAGACGACTGACACCCTAACTTTCTATGATTTGAACCTCTCCTGTGAGTTCAGTCTTAGATTCTGATGCTTCACTTCAGGTTTACTGTATCCCTTGGACGATCTTATTGACGAAGAAACACAGAAATTGCATCCGAATTTAATAAAAAGGCACAATGCCGACTTAAGTACAAGAGGACTGACACCCTAACTTTCTATGATTTGAACCTCTCCTGTGAGTCCAGTTTTAGATGCCGATGCTACACTTCAGGTTTACTGTATACCATGAACCTTCGTATTGACGATGAAGCACAGAAATTGCATCGGTATTACATTCAAAAGGCACAATGCCGACTTAAGTGCAAGAGGACGGACACTCTAACATTCTATGATTTGAACCTCTCAGGTGAGTCCAGTTTTAGATTCCGATGCTTCACTTCAGGTTTACTGTATACCATGGGCCTTCTCATTGCCGATGAAGCACAGAAATCGCATCGGAATTAAATTCAAAAAGCACAATGCCGACTTAAGTACAAGAGGACTGACACTCTAACTTTCTATGATTTGAACCTCTCCTGTGAGTCCAGTTTTAGATTCCGATGCTTCACTTCAGGTTTACTGTATACCTTGGACCCTCTTATTGACGATGAAACACAGAAATTGCATCGGAATTAAATTCAAAATGCAAAATGCCGACTTAAGTACAAGAGGACTGACACTCAAATTTTCTATGACTTGACCCTCTGCTGTGAGTCCAGTTTTAGATTCCGATGCTACACTTCAGGTTTACTGTATACCTTGGACCTTCTTATTGACGATGAAACACAGAAATTACATCGGAATTAAATTCAAAAGTCACAATGCCGACTTAAGTACAAGAGGATGGATACTCTAACTTTCTAGGATTAGAAACCTCTCCCGTGACTCCAGTTTTAGATTCCGATGCTTCACTTCAGGTTTACTGTATACCTTGGACCTTCTTATTGACGATGAAGGACAGAAAATGCATCGGAATTAAATTCAAAAGGCACAATGCCGACTTAAGTACAAGAGGACTGACACTCTAACTTTCTATGATTTGAACCTCTCCTGTGAGTTCAGTCTTAGATTCCGATGCATCACTTCAGGTTTACTGTATCCCTTGGACGATCTTATTGACGATGAAACACAGACATTGCATCCGAATTTACCAAAAAGTCACAATGCCGACTTAAGTACAAGAGGACTGACACTCTAACTGTCTTCGATTTGAACCTCTCCTGTGAGTCCAGTTTTAGATTCCGAAGCCTCATTTTAGGTTTAGTGTATCTCTTGGACCTTCCTATTGTCGATGAAACACAGAAATTGCATCCGAATTTAATACTAAAGGCACAATGCCGTCTTAAGTACAAGACGACTGACACCCTACTTTCTATGATTTGAACCTCTCCTGTGAGTTCAGTCTTAGATTCCGATGCATCACTTCAGGTTTACTGTATCCCATGGACGATCTTATTGGCGGTGAAACACAGACATTGCATCCGAATTTACCAAAAAGTCACAATGCCGACTTAAGTACAAGAGGACTGACACTCTAACTTTCTATGATTTGAACCTCTGCTGTGAGTCCAGTTTTAGATGCCGATGCTACACTTTAGGTTTACTGTACACCATGAACCTTCTTATTGACGATGAAGCACAGAAATTGCATCGGAATTACATTCAAAAGGCACAATGCCGACTTAAGTACAAGAGGACTGACACTCTAACTTTCTATGATTTGAACCTCTCCTGTGAGTCCAGTTTTAGATTCCGATGCTTCACTTCAGGTTTACTGTATACCTTGGACCCTCTTATTGACGATGAAACACAGAAATTGCATCGGAATTAAATTCAAATTGCAAAATGCCGACTTAAGTACAAGAGGACTGACACTCAAATTTTCTATGACTTGAACCTCTGCTGTGAGTCCAGTTTTAGATTCCGATGCTACACTTCAGGTTTACTGTATACCATGGACCTTCGTATTGAAGATGAAGCACAGAAAATGCATCGGAATCAATTTCAAAAGGCACAATGCCGACTTAAGTACAAGCAGACTGACACTCTAACTTTCTTTGATTTGAACCTCTCCTGTGAGTCCAGGTTTAGATTCCGATGCTTCACTTCAGTTTGACTGTATACCTTGGACCTTCTTATTGACGATGAAACACAGAAATTGCATCGGAATTAAATACAAAAGGCACAATGCTGACTTAAGTACAAGGGGACTGACACTATAACATTCTATGATTTGAACCTCTCCTGTGAGTCCAGTTTTTGTTTCCGATGCTTCTCTTCAGGTTCACTGTATACCTTGGACATTCTTATTGACAATGAAACACAGAAATCGCATCGGAATTGTATTCAAATGTCACAATGCCGACTTAATTAAAATAGGATGGATACTCTAATTTTCTATGATTTGAACCCCTCCTGTGAGGCCAGTTTTAAATTCCGATGCTTCACTTCAGGTTTACTGTATACCTTGGACCTTCTTATTGACGATGAAGCGCAGAAAATGCATCGGAATTAAATTCAAAAGCCACAATGCCGACTTAAGTACAACAGGACCGACTCTCCAACTTTCTATGATTTGAACATTTCCTGTGAGTCCAGTTTTAGATTCCGATGCTTCACTTCAGGTTTCCTGTATACCTTGGACCTTCTTATTGATGATGAAACACAGAAGTTACATCGGAATTAAATTCAAAACGCACAATGTCGACTGAAGTACAAGAGGACGGATACTCTAACTTTCTCCTGTGAGTCCAGCTTTAGATTCCGATGCTTCACTTCAGGTTTACTGTATACCTTGGACCTTCTTATTGACGACGAAGGACAGAAAATGCATCGGAATTAAATTCAAAAGGCACAATGCCGACTTAAGTACAAGAGGACCGACACTCCAACTTTCTATGATTTGAACCTCTCCAGTGAGTCCAGTTATAGATTCCGATGCTTCACTTCAGGTTTACTGTATACCTTGGACCTTCTTATTGACGATGAAACACAGAAATTACATCGGAATTAAATTCAAATGTCACAATGCCCACCTAATAAAAGAGGACCGACACTCTAACTTTCTATGATTTGAAACTCTCCTGTGAGCCCAGTTTTAGATTCCGATCCTTCACTTCAGGTTTACTGTATCCCTTGGACGATCTTATTGACGATGAAACACAGACATTGCATCCGAATTTAATACTAAAGGCAATATGCCATCTTAAGTACAATACGACTGACACTCTAACTTTCTATGAATTTAGCATCTCCTGTGAGTCCAGTTTTAGAGACCGATGCTACACTTCAGGTTTACTGTATACCATGGACCTTCGTATTGAAGATGAAGCACAGAAAATGCATCGGAATTAATTTCAAAAGGCACAATGCCGACTTAAGTACAAGCAGACTGACACTCTAACTTTCTATGATTTGAACCTCTCCTGTGAGTCCAGGTTTAGATTCCGATGCTTCACTTCAGGTTTACTGTATACCTTGGACCTTCTTATTGACGATGAAACACAGAAATTGCATCGGAATTAAATACACAAGGCACAATGCTGACTTAATTACAAGAGGATGGATACTCTAATTTTCTATGATTTGAACCCCTCCTGTGAGTCCAGTTTTAGATTCCGATGCTTCACTTCAGGTTTACTTTATACCTTGGACCTTCTTATTGACGATGAAGCACAGAAAATGCATCGGAATTAAATTCAAAAGGCACAATGCCGACTTAAGTACAAGAGGACTGACACTCTAACTTTCTATGATTTGAACCTCTCCTGTGAGTTCAGTCTTAGATTCCGATGCATCACTTCAGGTTTACTGTATCCCTTGGACGATCTTATTGACGATGAAACACAGACATTGCATCCGAATTTACCAAAAAGTCACAATGCCGACTTAAGTACAAGAGGACTGACACTCTAACTGTCTTCGATTTGAACCTCTCCTGTGAGTCCAGTTTTAGATTCCGAAGCCTCATTTTAGGTTTAGTGTATCTCTTGGTCCTTCCTATTGTCGATGAAACACAGAAATTGCATCCGAATTTAATACTAAAGGCACAATGCCGTCTTATGTACAAGACGACTGACACCCTACTTTCTATGATGTGAACCTCTCCTGTGAGTTCAGTCTTAGATTCCGATGCATCACTTCAGGTTTACTGTATCCCTTGGACGATTGTATTGACGGTGAAACACAGACATTGCATCCGAATTTACCAAAAAGTCACAATGCGACTTAAGTACAAAGGACTGACACTCTAACTTTCTATGATTTGAACCTCTGCTGTGAGTCCAGTTTTAGATGCCGATGCTACACTTCAGGTTTACTGTACACCATGAACCTTCTTATTGACGATGAAGCACAGAATTTGCATCGGAATTACATTCAAAAGGCACAATGCCGACTTAAGTACAAGAGGACTGACACTCTAACTTTCTATGATTTGAACCTCTCCTGTGAGTCCACTTTTAGATTCCGATGCTTCACTTCAGGTTTACTGTATACCTTGGACATTCTTATTGCCGATGAAACACAGAAATCGCATCGGAATTAAATTCAAATGTCACAATGCCGACTTAATTACAAGAGGACGGATACTCTAATTTTCTATGATTTGAATCCCTCCTGTGAGTCCAGTTTTAGATTCCGATGCCTCACTTCAGGTTTACTGTACACCTTGGACCTTCTTATTGACGATGAAAAACAGAAAATGCATCGGAATTAAATTCAAAAGGCACAATGCCGAGTTAAGTACAAGAGGACCAACACTCCAACTTTCTATGATTTGAACCTCTCCTGTGAGTCCAGTTTTAGATTCCGATGCTTCACTTCAGTTTTACTGTATACCTTGGACCTTCTTGTAGGCGATGAAATACAGAAATTACATCGGAATTAAATTCAAAAGGCACAATGTCGACTGAAGTACAAGAGGACTGACACCCTAACTTACTATGATTTGAACCTCTCCTGTGAGTCCAGTTTTAGATTCCGATACTTCACTTCAGGTTTACTGTATATCTTGGACCTACTTATTGACGAAGAAACACAGAAATTGCATCCGAATTTAATATAAAAAGCACAATGCCGACTTAAGTACAAAAGGACTGACACTCTAATTGTCTACGATTTGAACCTCTCCTGTGAGTCCAGTTTTAGATTCCGATGCTTCACTTCAGGTATAGTGTATCCCTTGGACCTTCTTATTGACGATGAAACACAGAAATTGCATCCGAATTTAATACTAAAGGCACAATGCAGTCTTAAGTACAAGACGACTGACACCCTAACTTTCTATGATTTGAACCTCTCCTGTGAGTTCAGTCTTAGATTCCGATGCTTCACTTCAGGTTTACAGTATCCCTTGGACGATCTTATTGACTATGAAACACAGAAATTGCATCCGAATTTAATAAAAAGCCACAATGCCGACTTACGTACAAGAGGACCGACACTCTAACTTTCTATGATTTGAACCTCTCCTGTGAGTCCAGTTTTAGATGCCGATGCTACACTTCAGGTTTACTGTATACCATGAACCTTCTTATAGACGATGAAGCACAGAAATAGCATCGGAATTACATTCGAAAGGCACTATGCCGACTTAAGTACAAGAGGACTGACACTCTAACTTTCTATGATTTGAACCTCTCCTGTGAGTCCAGTTATAGATTCCGATGCTTCACTTCAGGTTTACTGTATACCATGGACCTTCTTATTGCCGATGAAGCACAGAAATTGCATCGGAATTAAATACAACAGGAACAATGCCGACTTCAGTACAAGAGGACTGACACTCTAACTTTCTATGATTTGAACCTCTCCTGTGAGTCCAGTTTTAGATTCCGATGCTTCACTTCAGGTTTACTGTATACATTGGACATCCTTATTGACGATGAAACACAGATATCGCATCGGAATTAAATTCAAATCTCACAATGCCGACTTAATTACAAGAGGACGGACACTCTAATTTTCTATGATTTGAACCCCTCCTGTGAGTCCAGTTTTAGATTCCGATGCTTCACTTCAAGTTTACTGTATACCTTAGACCTTCTTATTGACGATGCAGCACAGAAAATGCATCGGAATTAAATTCAAAAGTCACAATGCCGACTTAAGTACAAGAGGACCGACACTCCAACATTCTATGATTTGAACCCCTCCAGTGAGTCGAGTTACAGATTCCGATGCTTCACTTCAGGTTTACTGTATACCTTGGCCCTTCTTATTGACGATGAAACACAGAAATTACATCGGAATTAAATTCAAAAGTCACAATGCCGACTTAAGTACAACAGGACCGACACTCCAACTTTCTATGATTTGAACCTCTCCTGTGAGTCCAGTTTTAGATTCCGATGCTTCACTTCGGTTTACTGTATACCTTGGACCTTCTTATTGACGAAGAAACACAGAAATTGCATTTGAATTTAATACAAAAGGCAGAATGCAGACTTAAGTACAAAAGGACTGACACTCTAACTGTCTATGATTTGAACCTCTCCTGTGAGCCCAGTTTTAGATTCCGAAGCTTCACTTCAGGTTTAGTGTATCCCTTGGACCTTCTTATTGACGATGAAACACAAAAATTGAATCCGAATTTAATACTAAAGGCAATATGCCGTCTTAAGTACAATACGACTGACACTCTATCTGTCTACGATTTGAACCTCTCCTGTGAGTCCAGTTTTAGATTCCGATGCTTCACTTCAGGTTTAGTGTATCCCTTGGACCTTCTTATTGTCGATGAAACACAGATATTGCATCCGAATTTAATACAAAAGGCACAATGCCGTCTTAAGTACAAGACGACTGACACCCTAACTTTCTATGATTTGAACCTCTCCTGTGAGTTCAGTCTTAGATTCCGATGCTTCACTTCAGGTTTAATGTATCCCTTGGACGATCTTATTGACGTTGAAACACAGTAATAGCATCGGAATTACATTCAAAAGGCACTATGCCGACTTAAGTACAAGAGGACTGACACTCTAACTTTCTATGATTTGAACCTCTCCTGTGAGTCCAGTTTTAGATTCCGATGTTTCACTTCAGGTTTACTGTATACCATGGACCTTCTTATCGCCGATGAGGCACAGAAATTGCATCGGAATTAAATACAAAAGGAACTATGCCGACTTAAGTACAAGAGGACTGACACTCTAACTTTCTATGATTTGAACCTCTCCGGTGAGTCCAGTTTTAGATTCCGATGCTTCACTTCAGGTTTACTGTATACCTTTTACATTGTTATTGCCGATGAAACACAGAAATAGCATCGGAATTACATTCAAAAGGCACTATGCCGACTTAAGTACAAGAGGAGTGATACTCTAACTATCTATGATTTGAACCTCTCCTGTGAGTCCAGTTTTAGATTCCGATGCTTCACTTCAGGTTTACTGTATACCATGGACCTTCTTATTGCCGATGAAGCACAGAAATTGCATCGGAATTAAATACAAAAGGAACAATGACGACTGAAGTACAAGAGGACTGACACTCTAACTTTCTATGATTTGAACCTCTCCTGTGAGTCCAGTTTTAGATTCCGATGCTTCACTTCAGGTTTACTGTATACCTTGGACATTCTTATTGCCGATGAAACACAGAAATAGCATCGGAATTACATTCAAAAGGCACTATGCCGACTTAAGTACAGAAGGACTGACACTCTAACTGTCTATGACATGAACCTCTCCTGTGAGTCCAGTTTTAGATTACGAAGCTTCACTTCAGGTTTAGTATATCCCTTGGACCTTCTTATTGACGATGAAACACAGAAATTGCATCCGAATTTAATACTAAAGGCAATATGCCGTCTTAAGCACAATACGACTGACACTCTAACTTTCTATGAATTGAACCTCTCCTGTGAGTCCAGGTTTAGATTCCGATGCTTCACTTCAGGTTTACTGTATACCTTGGACCTTCTTATTGACGATGAAACACAGAAATTACATCGGAATTAAATTCAAAAGGCACAATGTCGACTGAAGTACAAGAGGACTGACACCCTAACTTACTATGATTTGAACCTCTCCTCTGAGTCCAGTTTTAGATTCTGATACTTCACTTCAGGTTTACTGTATCCCTTGGACCTACTTATTGACCAAGAAACACAGAAATTGCATCCGAATTTAATATAAAAGGCACAATGCCGACTTAAGTACAAAAGGACTGACACTCTAACTGTCTACGATTTGAACCTCTCCAGTGAGTCCAGTTTTAGATCCGATGCTTCACTTCAGGTTTAGTGTATCCCTTGGACCTTCTTATTGTCGATGAAACACAGAAATTGCATCCGAATTTAATACTAAAGGCACAATGCCGTCTTAAGTACAAGACGACTGACACCCTAACTTTCTATGATTTGAACCTCTCCTGTGAGTTCAGTCTTAGATTCCGATGCTTCACTTCAGGTTTACTTTATCCCTTGGACGATCTTATTGACGATGAAACACAGAAATTGCATCCGAATTTAATAAAAAGGCACAATGCCGACTTAAGTACGAGAGGACTGACACTCTAACTTTCTATGATTTGAACTTCTCCTATGAGCCCAGTCTTAGATGCCGATGCTACACTTCAGGTTTACTGTACACCATGAACCTTCTTATTGACGATGAACCACAGAAATTGCATCGGAATTACATTCAATAGGCACAATGTCGACTTAAGTACAAGAGGACTGACACTCTAACATTCTACGATTTGAACCTCTCCTGTGAATCCAGTTTTAGACTCCGATGGTTCACTTCAGGTTTACTGTAAACCATGGACCTTCTTATCGCCGATGAAGCACAGAAATTGCATCGGAATTAAATACAAAAGGAACAATGCCGAGTTAAGTACAATAGGACTGACACTCTAACTTTCTATGATTTGAACCACTCCTGTGAGTCCAGTTTAAGATTCCGATGCTTCACTTCAGGCTTACTGTATACCTATGACATTCTTATTGCCGATGAAACACAGAAATCGCATCGGAATTAAATTCAAATGTCACATTGCCGACTTAATTACAAGAGGACGGATACTCTAATTTTCTATGATTTGAACCCCTCCTGTGAGTCCAGCTTTAGATTCCGATGCTTCACTTCAGGTTTACTCTATACCTTGGACCTTCTTATTGACGATGAAGCACAGAAAATGCATCGGAATTAAATTCAAAAGGCACAATGCCGAGTTAAGTACAAGAGAACCAACACTCCAATTTTCTATGATTTGAACCTCTCCTGTGAGTCCAGTTTTGGATTCCGATGCTTCACTTCAGGTTTAGTGGATCCCTTGGACGATCTTATTGACGATGAAACACAGAAATTGCATCCAAATTTAATAAAAAGGCACAATGACGACTTAAGTACAAGAGGACTGACACTCTAACTTTGTATGATTTTAACCTCTCCTGTGAGTCAAGTTTTAGATTCCGATGCTTCACTTCAGTTTTACTGTATACCATGGACCTTCTTATTGCCGATGAAGCACAGAAATTGCATCGGAATTAAATACAACAGGAACAATGCCGACTTCAGTACAAGAGGACTGACACTCTAACTTTCTATGATTTGAACCTCTCCAGTGAGTCCAGTTTTAGATTCCGATGCTTCACTTCAGGTTTACTGTATACCTTGGACATTCTTATTGACGATGAAACACAGAAATCGCATCGGAATAAAATTCAAATGTCAAAATGCCGACTTAATTACAAGAGGACGGATACTCTAATTTTCTATGATTTGAACCCCTCCTGTGAGTCCAGTTTTAGATTCCGATGCAACACTTCTGGTTTACTGTTTACCTTAGACCTTCTTACTGACGATGAAGCACAGAAAATGCATCGGAATTAAATTCAAAAGTCACAATGCCGACTTAAGTACAAGAGGACCGACACTCCAACTTTTTATGATTTGAACCTCTCCAGTGAGTCCAGTTATAGATTCCGATGCTTCACTTCAGGTTTACTGTATACCTTGGACGTTCTTATTGACGATGAAACACAGAAATTACATCGGAATTAAATTCAAAAGTCACAATGCCGACTTAAGTACAAGAGGACCGACACTCCAACATTCTATGATTTGAACCTCTCCTGTGAGTCCAGTTTTAGATTCCGATGCTTCACTTCAGGTTTAGTGTACACCTTGGACGTTCTTATTGCCTATGAAACACAGATATCGCATAGGAATTAAATTCTAATGTCACAATGCCGACTTAATTACAAGAGGACGGATACTCTAACTTTCTATGATTTGAACCCCTCCTGTGAGTCCAGCTTTAGATTCCGATGCTTCACTTTAGGTTTACTGTATACCTTGGACTTTCTTATTGACGATGAAGCACAGAAATTGCATCGGAATTAAATTCAAAATTCACAATGCCGAGTTAAGTACAAGAGGACCAACACTCCAATTTTCTATGATTTGAACCTCTCCTGTGAGTCCAGTTTTAGATTCCGATACTTCACTTCAGGTTTAGTGGATCCCTTGGACGATCTTATTGACGATGAAACACAGAAATTGCATCCGAATTTAATAAAAAGGCACAAAGCCGACTTAAGTACAAGAGGACTGACACTCTAACTTTGTATGATTTTAACCTCTCCTGTGAGTCCAGTTTTAGATGCCGATGCTACACTTCAGGTTTACTGTATACCATGAAATTTCTTTTTGACGATGAAGCACAGAGATTGCATCGGAATAACATTCAAAAGGCACAATGCCGACTTAAGTACAAGAGGACTGACACTCTAACTTTCTATGAGTTGAACCTCTCCTGTGAGTCAAGTTTTAGATTCCGATGCTTCACTTCAATATTACTGTATACCATGGACCTTCTTATTGCCGATGAAGCACAGAAATTGCATCGGAATTAAATACAAAAGGCACAATACTGACTTAAGTACAAGAGGACTGACACTATAACATTCTATGATTTGAACCTCTCCTGTGAGTCCAGTTTTAGATTCCGATGCTTCACTTCAGGTTTACTGTATACCTTAGACATACATTCTTATTGACGATGAAACACAGAAATCGCATCGGAATTAAATTCAAATATCACAATGCCGACTTAATTTCAAGAGGATGGATACTCTAATTTTCTATGATTTGAACCTCTCCTGTGAGTCCAGTTTTAGATTCCGATGCTTCACTTCAGGTTTACTGTATACCTTGGACCTTCTTATTGACGACGAAGCACAGAAAATTCATCGGAATTAAATTCAAAAGGCACAATACCGACTTAAGTACAAGAGGACCCACACTCCAAATTTCTATGACTTGAACCTCTCCTGTGAGTCCAGTTTTAGATTCCGATGCTTCACTTCAGGTTTACTGTAAACCTTGGACCTTCTTATTGACGATGAAACACAGAAATTACATCGGAATTAAATTCAAAAGGCACAATGTCGACTGAAGTACAAGAGGACTGACACCCTAACTTACTATGATTTGAACCTCTCCTGTGAGTCCAGTTTTAGATTCTGATACTTCACTTCAGGTTTACTGTATCCCTTGGACCTACTTATTGACCAAGAAACACAGAAATTGCATCCGAATTTAATATAAAAGGCACAATGCCGACTTAAGTACAAAAGGACTGACAATCTAACTGTCTACGATTTGAACCTCTCCAGTGAGTCCAGTTTTAGATCCGGTGCTTCACTTCAGGTTTAGTGTATCCCTTGGACCTTCTTATGGTCGATGAAACACCAAAATTGAATCCGAATTTAACACTAAAGGCACAATGCCGTCTTAAGTACAAGACGACTGACACCCTAACTTTCTATGATTTGAACCTCTCCTGTGAGTTCAGTCTTAGATTCCGATGCATCACTTCAGGTTTACTTTATCCCTTGGACGATCTTATTGACGATGAAACACAGAAATTGCATCCGAATTTAATAAAAAGGCACAATGCCGACTTAAGTACAAGTGGACTGACACTCTAACTTTCTATGATTTGAACTCCTCCTGTGAGTCCAGTCTTAGATGCCGATGCTACACTTCAGGTTTACTGTACACCATGAACCTTCTTATTGACGATGAAGCACAGAAATTGCATCGGAATTACATTCAAAAGGCACAATGCCGACTTAAGTACAAGAGGACTGACACTATAACATTCTACGATTTGAACCTCTCCTGTGAATCCAGTTTTAGATTCCGATGCTTCACTTCAGGTTTACTGTATACCATGGACCTTCTTATCGCCGATGAAGCACAGAAATTGCATCGGAATTAAACACAAAAGGAACAATGCCGAGTTAAGTATAAGAGGAATGACACTCTAACTTTCTATGATTTGAACCTCTCATGTGAGTCCAGTTTTAGATTCCGATGCTTCACTTCAGGTTTACTGTATACCTTGGACATTCTTATTGCCGATGAAACACAGAAATCGCATGGGAATTAAATTTAAATGTCACATTGCCGACTTAATTACAAGAGGACGGATACTCCAATTTTCTATGATTTGAACCCCTCCTGTGAGTCCAGCTTTAGATTCCGATGCTTCACTTCAGGTTTACTGTATACCTTGGACCTTCTTATTGACGATGAAGCACAGAAAATGCATCGGAATTAAATTCAAAAGGCACAATGCCGAGTTAAGTACAAGAGGACCAACACTCCAATTTTCTATGATTTGAACCTCTCCTGTGAGTCCAGTTTTACATTCCGATACTTCACTTGAGGTTTAGTGGATCCCTTGGACGATCTTATTGACGATGAAACACAGAAATTGCATCCGAATTTAAAAAAAAGGCACAGTGACGACTTAAGTACAAGAGGACTGACACTCTAACTTTGTATGATTTTAACCTCTCCTGTGAGTCCAGTTTTAGATGCCGATGCTACACTTCAGGTTTACCGTATACCATGAACCTTCTTTTTGACGATGAAGCACAGAGATTGCATCGGAATAACATTCAAAAGGCACAATGCCGACTTAAGTACAAGAGGACTGACACTCTAACTTTCTATGATTTGAACCTCTCCAGTGAGTCCAGTTATAGATTCCGATGCTACACTTCAGGTTTACTGTATACCATGAAATTTCTTTTTGACGATGAAGCACAGAGATTGCATCGGAATATCATTCAAAATGCACAATGCCGACTTAAGTACAAGAGGAATGACACTCTAACTTTCTATGAGTTGAACCTCTCCTGTGAGTCCAGTTTTAGATTCCGATGCTTCACTTCAATATTACTGTATACCATGGACCTTCTTATTGCCGATGAAGCACAGAAATTGCACCGGAATTAAACACAACAGGAACAATGCCGACTTCAGTACAAGAGGAGTGACACTCTAACTTTCTATGATTTGAACTTCTCCTGTGAGTCCAGTTATAGATTCCGATGCTTCACTTCAGGTTTACTGTATACCTTGGACGTTCTTATTGACGATGAAACACAGAAATTACATCGGAATTAAATTCAAAAGGCACAATGTCGACTGAAGTACAAGAGGACTGACACCCTAACTTACTATGATTTGAACCTCTCCTGTGAGTCCAGTTTTAGATTCTGATACTTCACTTCAGGTTTACTGTATCCCATGGACCTACTTATTGACCAAGAAACACAGATATTGCATCCGAATTTAATATAAAAGGCACAATGCCGACTTAAGTACAAAAGGACTTACACTCTAACTGTCTACGATTTGAACCTCTCCTGTGAGTCCAGTTTTAGATTCCAATGCTTCACTTCAGGTTTACTGTATACCTTGGACGATCTTATTGAGGATGAAACACAGAAATTGCATCCGAATTTAATAAAAAGGCACAATGCCGACTTAAGTACAAGAGGACTGACACTCTAACTTTCTATGATTTGAACTTCTCCTGTGAGTCCAGTCTTAGATGCCGATGCTACACTTCTGGTTTACTGTACACCATGACCCTTCTTATTGACGATGAAGCACAGAAATTGCATCGGAATTACATTCAAAAGGCACAATGCCGACCCAAGTACAAGAGGACTGACACTCTAACTTTCTACGATTTGAACCTCTCCTGTGAGTCCAGTTTTAGATTCCGATGCTTCACTTCAGGTTTACTGTATACCTTGGACTTTCTTATTGCCGATGAAACACAGAAATCGCATCGGAATTAAATTCAAATGTCACAATGCCGACTTAATTACAAGAGGACGGATACTCTAATTTTCTATGATTTGAACCCCTCCTGTGAGTCCAGCTTTAGATTCCGATGCTTCACTTCAGGTTTACTGTATACCTTGGACCTTCTTATTGACGATGAAGCACAGAAAATGCATCGGAATTAAATTGAAAAGGCACAATGCCGAGTTAAGTTCAAGAGGACCAACACTCCAACTCTCTATGATTAGAACATCTCCTGTGAGTCCAGTTTTAGATTCCGATACTTCACTTCAGGTTTAGTGGATCCCTTGGACGATCTTATTGACGATGAAACACAGAAATTGCATCCGAATTTAATACTAAAGGCACAATGCCGTCTTAAGTACAAGACGACTGACACTCTAACTTTCTATGATTTGAACCTCTCCTGTGAGTCCAGTATTAGATTCCGATGTTTCACTTCAGGTTTACTGTTTAGCATGGACCTTCTTATTGCCGATAAAGCACAGAAATTGCATCGGAATTAAATACAACAGCAACAATGCCGACTTCAGTACAAGAGGACTGACACTCTAACTTTCTATGATTTGATCCTCTCCTGTGAGTCCAGTTTTAGATTCCGATGCTTCACTTCAGGATTACTGTATACCTTGGACATTCTAATTGACGATGAAACACAGATATCGCATCGGAATTAAATTGAAATGTCACAATGCCGACTTAATTACAAGAGGACGGATACTCTAATTTTATATGATTTGAACAACTCCAGTGAGTCCAGTTTTAGATTCCGATGCTTCACTTCAGGTTTACTGTATACCTTAGACCATCTTATTGACGATGAAGCACAGAAAATGCATCGGAATTAAATTCAAAAGTCACAATGCCGACTTAAGTACAAGAGGACCGACACTCCAATTATCTATGATTTGAACATCTCCTGTGTTTCCAGTTTTAGATTCCGATGCTTCACTTCAGGTTTACTGTATACCTTAAACCTTCTTATTGACGATGAAACACAGAAATTACATCGGAATTAAATTCAAGAGGCACAATGTCGACAGAAGTACAAGAGGACTGACACCCTAACTTACTATGATTTGAACCACTCTTGTGAGTCCAGTTTTAGATTCCGATACTTCACTTCAGGTTTACTGTATCCCTTGGACCTACTTATTGACGAAGAAACACAGAAATTGCATCCGAATGTAATATAAAAGGCGCAATGCCGACTTAAGTACAAAAGGACTGACACTCTAACTGTCTACGATTTGAACCTCTCCTGTGAGTCCAGTTTTAGATTCCGATTCTTCACTTCAGGTTTGGTGTATCCCTTGGGCCTTCTTATTGACGATGAAACACAGAAATTGCATCCGAATTTAATACTAAAGGCACAATGCCGTCTTAAGTACAAGACGACTGACACCCTAACTTTCTATGATTTGAACCTCTCCTGTGAGTTCAGTCTTAGATTCCGATGCTTCACTTCAGGTTTACTGTATCCCTTGGACGATCTTTTTGACGATGAAACACAGAAATTGCATTCGAATTTAATAAAAAGTCACAATGCCGACTTAAGTACAAGAGGACTGACACTCTAACTTTCTATGATTTGAACCTCTCCTGTGAGTCCAGTTTTAGATGCCGATGCTACACTTCAGGTTTATTGTATACCATGTACCTTCTTATTGACGATGAAGCACAGAAATTGCATCGGAATTACATTCAAAAGGCACAATGACGACTTAAGTACAAGAGGACTGACACTCTAACCTTCTATGATTTGAACCTCTCCTGTGAGTCCAGTTTTAGGTTCCGATGCTTCACTTCAGGTTTACTGTATACCATGGACCTTCTAATTGCCGATGAAGCACAGAAATTGCATCGGAATTAAATACAAAAGGAACAATGCCGACTTAAGTACAAGAGGACTGACACTCTAACTTTCTATGATTTGAACCTTTCCTGTGAGTCCAGTTTTAGATCCCGATGCTTCACTTCAGGTTTACTGTATACCTTGGACATTCTTATTGACGATGAAACACAGATATCGCATTGGAATTAAATTCAAATGTCACAATGCCGACTTAATTACAAGAGGAAGGATACTCTAATTCTCTATGATTTGAACCCCTCCTGTGAGTCCAGTTTTAGATTCCGATGCTTCACTTCAGGTTTACTGTATACCTTGGAACTTCTTATTGACGATGAAGCACAGAAAATGCATCGGAATTAAATTCAAAAGGCACAATGCCGACTTAAGTACAAGAGGACCGACACTTCAACTTTCTATGATTTGAACCTCTCCTGTGAGTCCAGTTTTAGATTCCGATGCTTCACTTCAGGTTTACTGTATACCTTGGACCTTCTTATTGACGATGAAACACAGAAATTACATCGGAATCAAATTCAAAAGGCACAATGCCGACTTAAGTACAAGAGGACTGACACTCTAACTTTCTATGATTTGAACCTCTCCTGTGAGTCCAGTTTTAGATTCCGATGCTACACTTCAGGTTTACTGTATACCATAGAACTTCGTATTGACGATGAAGCACCGAAAATGCATCGGAATTAATTTCAAAAGGCACAATGCCGACTTAAGTACAAGAGGACCGACACTCCAATTTTCTATGATTTGAACCTCTCCTGTGAGTCCAGTTTTAGATTCCGATACTTCACTTCTGGTTTAGTGGATCCCTTGGACGATGTTATTGACGATGAAACACAGAAATTGCATCCGAATTTAATAAAAAGGCACAAGCCGACTTAAGTACAAGCGGACTGTCACTCTAACTTTCTATGAATTGAACCTCTCCTGTGAGTCCAGTTTTAGATGCCGATGCTACACTTCAGGTTTACTGTATACCATGAACCTTCTTATTGACGATGAAGCACAGAAATTGCATCGGAATTACATTCAAAAGGCACAATGCCAACTTAAGTACAAGAGGACTGACACTCTAACTTTCTATGATTTGAACCTCTCCTGTGAGTCCAGTTTTAGGTTCCGATGCTTCACTTCAGGTTTACTGCATACCATGGACCTTCTTATTGCCGATGAAGCACAGAAATTGCATCGGAATTAAATACAAAATGAACAATGCCGACTTAAGTACAAGAGGACTGACACTCTAACTTTCTATGATTTGAACCTCTCCTGTGAGTCCAGTTTTAGATTCCGATGCTTCACTTCAGGTTTACTGTATACCTTGGACATTCTTATTGACGATGAAACACAGATATCGCATCGGAATTAAATTCAAATGTCACAATGCCGACTTAATTACAAGAGGACGGATACTCTAATTTACTTTAATTTGAACCCCTCCTGTGAGTCCAGTTTTAGATTCCGATGCTTCACTTCAGGTTTACTGTATACATTGGACCTTCTTATTGACGACGAAGCACAGAAAATGCATCGGAATTAAATTCAAAAGGCACAATGCCGACTTAAGTGCAAGAGGACCGACACTCCAACTTTCTATGATTTGAACCTCTCCTGTGAGTCCAGTTTTAGATTCCGATGCTTCACTTCAGGTTTACTGTATACCTTATACCTTCTTATTGACGATGAAACACCGAAATTACATCGGAATTGAATTCAAAAGGCACAATGTGGACTGAAGTACAAGAGGACTGGCACCCTAAGTTACTATGATTTGAACCTCTCCTGTGAGTCCAGTTTTAGATTCCGATACTTCACTTCATGTTTACTGTATCCCTTGACCTACTTATTGACGAAGAAACACAGAAATTGCATCCCAATTTAATATAAAAGGCACAATGCCGTCTTAAGTACAAGACGACTGACACCCTAACTTTCTATGATTTGAACCTCTCCTGTGAGTTCAGTCTTAGATTCCGATGCTTCACTTCAGGTTTACTGTATCCCTTGGACGATCTTATTGACGATGAAACACAGAAATTGCATCCGAATTTAATAAAAAGGCACAATGCCGACTTAAGTACAAGAGGACTGACACGCTAACATTCTATGATTTGAACCTCTCCTGTGAGTTTAATTTCAGATGCCGATGCTACACTTCACGTTTACTGTATACCATGAACCTTCTTATTGACGATGAAGCACTGAAATTGCATCGGAATTACATTTTAAAGGCACAATGCCGACTTAAGTACAAGAGGACTGACCCTCTAACATTCTATGATTTGAACCTCTCCTGTGAGTCCAGTTCTAGATTCCGATGCCTCACTTCACGTTTACTGTATACCATGGACCTTCTTATTGACGATGAAGCACAGAAATTGCAACGGAATTAAATACAAAAGGAAAAATGCCGACTTAAGTACAAGAGGACTGACACTCTAACATTCTATGATTTGAACCTCTCCTGTGAGTCCAGTTTTAGATTCCGATGCTTCACTTCAGGTTTACTGTATACCTTGGACCTTCTTATTGACGATGAAACACAGAAATTGCATCGGAATTAAATTCAAAAGTCACAATGCCGACTTAACTACATGAGGGCGGATACTCTAACTTTCTATGATTTGAACCTCTCCTGTGAGTCCAGTTTTAGATTCCGATGCTTCACTTCAGGTTTACTGTATACCTTGGACCTTCTTATAGACGATGAAGGACAGAAAATGTATCGGAATTAAATTCAAAAGGCACAATGCCGACATAAGTACAAGAGGAACGACACTCCAATTTTCTATGATTTGAACCTCTCTTGTGAGTTCAGTTTTAGATTCCGATGCTTCACTTCAGGTTTACTGTATCCCTCGGACGTTCAGAATGACGATGAAACACAGAAATTGCATCCGAATTTTATACATAAGGCGCAATGCCGACTTAAGTACAAGAGGACTGACACTCTAATTTTCTATGATTTGACCTCACGTGTGAGTCCAGTTTTAGATGCCGATGCTACACTTCAGGTTTACTGTATACCATGGACCTTCTTATTGACGAAGTAGCACAGATATTGCATCGGAATTTCAAAAGGCACAATGCTGACTTAAGTACAAGAGGACGGACCCTCTAACTTTCTATGATTAGAACATCTCCTGTGAGTCCAGTATTAGATTCCGATGCTACACTTCAGGTTTACTGTATACCATAGAACTTCGTATTGACGATGAAGCACAGAAAATGCATCGGAATTAATTTCAAAAGGCACAATGCCGACTTAAGTACAAGAAAACTGACACTCTAACTTTCTACGATGTGAACCTCTCCTGTGAGTCCAGTTTTAGATTCCGATGCTTCACTTCCGGTTTAGTGTATCCCTTGGACCTTCTTATTGACGATGAAACACAGTAATTGCATCCGAATTTAATACTAAAGGCACAATGCCATCTTAAGTACAAGACGACTGACACCATAACTTTCTATGATTTGAACCTCTCCTGTGAGTTCAGTCTTAAATTCCGATGCTACACGTCAGGTTTACTGTATCCCTAGGACGATCTTATTGACGATGAAACGCAGAAAATGCATCCGAATTTAATAAAAAGGCACAATGCCGACTTAAGTACAAGAGGACTGACACTCTAACTTTCTAAGATTTGAACCTCTCCTGTGAGTCCAGTTTTAGATTCCGATGCTACACGTTAGGTTTACTGTATACCATGGACCTTCTTATTGCCGATGATGCACAGAAATTGCATCGGAATTAAATACAGAAGGAACAATGCCGACTTAAGTACAAGAGGACTGACACTCTAACTTTCTATGATTTGAACCTCTCCTGTGAGTCCAGTTTTAGATTCCGATGCTTCACTTCTGGTTTACTGTATACCTTGGACCTTCTTATTGACGATGAAGCACGGAAATGACATCGGAATTAAATTCAAAAGTCACAATGCGGACTTAAGGACAAGAGGGCGGATACTCTAATTTTCTAAGATTTGAACCTCTCCTGAGAGTCCAGTTTTAGATTCCGATGCTTCACTTCAGGTTTACTGTATACCTTTGACCTTCTTATAGACGATGAAGGGCAGAAAATGCATCGGAATTAAATTCAAAAGGCACAATGCCGACTTAAGTACAAGAGGACCGACACTGCAATTTTCTATGATTTGAACCTCTCCTGTGAGTCCAGTTTTAGATTCCGATACTTCACTTCAGGTTTAGTGGATCCCTTGGACCTTCTTATTGACGATGAAACACAGAAATTGCATCCGAATTTAATACAAAAGGCACAATGCCGTCTTAAGTACAAGAGAACTGACACTCTAAAATTCTATGATTTGAACCTCTCCTGTGAGTTCAGTTTTAGATTCCGATGCTTCACTTCTGGTTTACTGTATACCATTGACGTTCTTAATGACGATGAAACACAGAAATTGCATCCGAATTTTATACAAAAGGCACAATGCCGACTTAAGTACAAGAGGACTGACACTCTAATATTTTATGATTTGAACCTCACGTGTGAGTCCAGTTTTAGATGCCGATGCTACACTTTAGGTTTACTGTATACCATGGACCTTCTTATTGACGATGAAGCACAGATATTGCATCGGAATTAAATTCAAAAGTCACAATACCGACTTAACTACAAGAGGGCGGATACTCTAACTTTCTATGATTTGAACCTCTCCTGTGAGTCCAGTTTTAGATTCCGATGCTTCACTTCAGGTTTACTGTATACCTTAGACCTTCTTATTGACGATGAAGCACAGAAAATGCATCGGAATGAAATTGAAATGTCACAATGCCGACTTAATTACAAGAGGGCGGATACTCTAATTTTCTATGATTTGAACCTCTCCTGTGAGTCCAGTGTTAGATTCCGATGCTTCACTTCAGGTTTACTGTATACCATGGACCTTCTTATTGCCGATGAAGCACAGAAATTGCATCCGAATTTAATAAAAGGCACAATGCCGACTTAAGTACAAGAGGACTGACACGTTAACTTTCTATGATTTGAACCTCTCCTGTGAGTTTAGTTTTAGATGCCGATGCTACACTTCACGTTTACTGTATACCATGAACCTTCTTATTGACGATGAAGCACTGAAATTGCATCGGAATTACATTCAAAAGGCACAATGCCGACTTAAGTACAAGAGGACTGACACTCCAACTCTCTATGATTAGAACATCTCCTGTGATTCCAGTTTTAGATTCCGATGCTACACTTCAGGTTTACTGTATACCATAGAACTTCGTATTGACGATGAAGCACCGAAAATGCATCGGAATTAATTTCAAAAGGCACCATGCCGACTTAAGTACAAGAGGACCGACACTCCAATTTTCTATGATTTGAACCTCTCCTGTGAGTCCTGTTTTGGATTCCGATACTTCACTTCAGGTTTAGTGGATCCCTTGGACGATCTTATTGACGATGAAACACAGAAATTGCATCCGAATTTAATAAAAAGGCATAATGCCGACTTAACTACAAGAGGACTGACACTCTAACTTTCCATGATTTGAACCTCTCCTGTGAGTCCAGTTTTAGATGCCGATGCTACACTTCAGGTTTACTGTATACCATGAACCTTCTTTTAGACGATGAAGCACAGAGATTGCATCGGAATAACATTCCAAAGGCACAATGCCGACTTAAGTACAAGAGGACTGACACTCTAACTTTCTATGATTTGAACCTCTCCTGTGAGTCCAGTTTTAGATTCCGATGCTTCACTTCAGGTTCACTGTATACCTTGGACATTCTTATTGACGATGAAATACAGATATCGCATCGGAATTAAATTCAAATGTCACAATGCCGACTTAATTACAAGAGGACGGATACTCTAATTTTCTATGATTTGAACCCCTCCTGTGAGTCTAGTTTTAGATTCCGATGCTTCACTTCAGGTTTACTGTATACCTTAGACCTTCTTATTGACGATGAAGCACAGAAAATGCATCGGAATTAAATTCAAAAGTCACAATGCCGACTTAAGTACAAGAGGACCGACACTCCAATTTTCTATGATTTGAACCTCTCCTGTGAGTCCAGTTTTAGATTCCGATGCTACACTTCAGGTTTACTGTATACCATAGAACTTCGTATTGACGATGAAGCACAGAAAATGCATCGGAATTAATTTCAAAAGGCACAATGCCGACTTAAGTACAAGAAAACTGACACTCTAACTTTCTACGATTTGAACCTCTCCTGTGAGTCCAGTTTTAGATTCCGATGCTTCACTTCAGGTTTCGTGTATCCCTTGGACCTTCTTATTGACGATGAAACACAGAAATTGTATCCGAATTTAATACTAAAGGCACAATGCCATCTTAAGTACAAGACGACTGACACCATAACTTTCTATGATTTGAACCTCTCCTGTGAGTTCAGTCTTAGATTCCGATGCTACACGTCAGGTTTACTGTATCCCTAGGACGATCTTATTGACGATGAAACGCAGAAAATGCATCCGAATTTAATAAAAAGGCACAATGCCGACTTAAGTACAAGAGGACCGACACTCCAATTTTCTATGATTTGAACCTCTCCTGTGAGTCCAGTTTTAGATTCCGATGCTACACTTCAGGTTTACTGTATACCATAGAACTTCGTATTGACGATGAAGCACAGAAAATGCATCGGAATTAATTTCAAAAGGCACAATGCCGACTTAAGTACAAGAGGACCGGCACTCCAATTTTCTATGATTTGAACCTCTCCTGTGAGTCCTGTTTTGGATTCCGATACTTCACTTCAGGTTTAGTGGATCCCTTGGACGATCTTATTGACGATGAAACACAGAAATTGCATCCGAATTTAATAAAAAGGCATAATGCCGACTTAACTACAAGAGGAATGACACTCTAACTTTCTATGATTTGAACCTCTCCTGTGAGTCCAGTTTTAGATTCCGATGCTTCACTTCAGGTTTACTGTATACCTTGGACCTTCTTATTGACGATGAAGCACGGAAATGACATCGGAATTAAATTCAAAAGTCACAATGCGGACTTAAGTACAAGAGGGCGGATACTCTAATTTTGTATGATTTGAACCTCTCCTGTGAGTCCAGTTTTAGATTCCGATGCTTCACTTCAGGTTTACTGTATACCTTGGACATTCTTATTGACGATGAAATACAGATATCGCATCGGAATTAAATTCAAATGTCACAATGCCGACTTAATTACAAGAGGACGGATACTCTAATTTTCTATGATTTGAACCCCTCCTGTGAGTCTAGTTTTAGATTCCGATGCTTCACTTCAGGTTTACTGTATACCTTAGACCTTCTTATTGACGATGAAGCACAGAAAATGCATCGGAATTAAATTCAAAAGTCACAATGCCGACTTAAGTACAAGAGGACCGACACTCCAATTTTCTATGATTTGAACCTCTCCTGTGAGTCCAGTTTTAGATTCCGATGCTTCACTTCAGGTTTACTGTATACCTTTGACCTTCTTATAGACGATGAAGGTCAGAAAATGCATCGGAATTAAATTCAAAAGGCACAATGCGACTTAAGTACAAGAGGACTGACACTCTAATTTTCTATGATTTGAACCTCACGTGTGAGTCCAGTTTTAGATGCCGATGCTACACTTTAGGTTTACTGTATACCATGGACCTTCTTATTGACGATGAAGCATAGATATTGCATCGGAATTAAATTCAAAAGTCACAATGCCGACTTAACTACAAGAGGGCGGATACTCTAACTTTCTATGATTTGAACCTCTCCTGTGAGTCCAGTTTTAGATTCCGATGCTTCACTTCAGGTTTACTGTATACCTTGGACCTTCTTATAGACGATGAAGGACAGAAAATGCATCGGAATTAAATTCAAAAGGCACAATGCCGACATAAGAACAAGAGGAACGACACTCCAATTTTCTATGATTTGAACCTCTCCTGTGAGTCCAGTTTTAGATTCCGATACTTCACTTCAGGTTTAGTGTATCCCTTGGGCCTTCTTATTGACGATGAAGACCAGAAATTGCATCCGAATTTAATACTAAAGGCACAATGCCGTCTTAAGTACAAGACGACTGACACCCTAACTTTCTATGATTTGAACCTCTCCTGTGAGTTCAGTCTTAGATTCCGATTTTTCACTTCAGGTTTACTGTATCCCTTGGACGATCTTATTGACGATGAAACACAGAAATTGCATCCGAATTTAATAAAAAGGCACAAGCCGACTTAAGTACAAGAGGACTGACACTCTAACTTTCTATGAATTGAACCCCTCCTGTGAGTCCAGTTTTAGATGCCGATGCTACACTTCAGGTTTACTGTATACCATGGACCTTCTTATTGCCGATGAAGCACAGCAATTGCATCATAATTAAATACAAAATGAACAATGCCGACTTAAGTACAAGAGGACCGACATTCTAACTTTCTATGATTTGAACCTCTCCTGTGAGTCCAGTTTCAGATTCCGATGCTTCACTTCAGGTTTACTGTATACCTTGGACATTCTTATTGACGATGAAACACAGATATCGCATCGGAATTAAATTCAAATGTCACAATGCCGACTTAATTACAAGAGTACGGATACTCTAATTTACTTTGATGTGAACCCCTCCTGTGAGTCCAGTTTTAGATTCCGATGCCTCACTGCAGGTTTACTGTATACATTGGACCTTCTTATTGACGATGAAACACAGAAATTGCATCCGAAATTAATACTAAAGGCACAATGCCGTCTTAAGTACAAGACGACTGACACCCTAACTTTCTATTATTTGAACCTCTCCTGTGAGTTCAGTCTTAGATTCCGATGCTTCACTTCAGGTTTACTGTATCTCTTGGACGATCTTATTGACGATGAAACACAGAAATTGCATCCGAATTAAAAAAAAAGGCACAATGCCGACTTAAGTGCAAGAGGACTGACACGCTAACTTTCTATGATTTGAACCTCTCCTGTGAGTTTAGTTTTAGATGCCGATGCTACACTTCACGTTTACTGTATACCATGAACCTTCTTATTGACGATGAAGCACTGAAATTGCATCGGAATTACATTCAAAAGGCACAATGCCGACTTAAGTACAAGAGGACTGACACTCTAAATTTCTATGATTTCAACCTCTACTGTGAGTTCAGTTTTAGATTCCGATGCTTCACTTCAGGTTTACTGTATCCCTTGGACGTTCTGAATGACGATGAAACACAGAAATTGCATCCGAATTTTATACATAAGGCGCAATGCCGACTTAAGTACAAGAGGACTGACACTCTAATTTTCTATGATTTGACCTCACGTGTGAGTCCAGTTTTAGATGCCGATGCTACACTTCAGGTTTACTGTATACCATGGACCTTCTTATTGACGAAGAAGCACAGATATTGCATCGGAATTTCAAAAGGCACAATGCTGACTTAAGTACAAGAGGACGGACCCTCTAACTTTCTATGATTAGAACATCTCGTGTGAGTCCAGTATTAGATTCCGATGCTACACTTCAGGTTTACTGTATACCATAGAACTTCGTATTGACGATGAAGCACAGAAAATGCATCGGAATTAATTTCTAAAGGCACAATGCCGACTTAAGTACAAGAAAACTGACACTCTAACTTTCTACGATTTGAACCTCTCCTGTGAGTCCAGTTTTAGATTCCGATGCTTCACTTCAGGTTTAGTGTATCCCTTGGACCTTCTTATTCACGATGAAACATAGAAATTGCATCCGAATTTAATACTAAAGGCACAATGCTGTCTTAAGTACAAGGCGACTGACACCATAACTTTCTATGATTTGAACCTCTCCTGTGAGTTCAGTCTTAGATTCCGATGCTACACTTCAGGTTTACTGTATCCCTTGGACGATCTTATTGACGATGAAACGCAGAAAATGCATCCGAATTTAATAAAAAGGCACAATGCCGACTTAAGTACAAGAGGACTGACGCTCTAACTTTCTATGATTTGAACCTCTCCTGTGAGTCCAGTTTTAGATTCCGATGCTACACTTTAGGTTTACTGTATACCATGGACCTTCTTATTGCCGATGAAGCACAGAAATTGCATCGGAATTAAATATAACTGGAACAATGCCGACTTAAGTACAAGAGGACTGACACTCTAACTTTCTATGACTTGAACCTCTCCTGTGAGTCCAGTTTAAGATTCCGATGCTTCACCTCAGGTTTACTGTATACCTTGGACCTTCTTATTGACGATGAAACACGGAAATGACATCGGAATTAAATTCAAAAGTCACAATGCGGACATAAGTACAAGAGGGCGGATACTCTAATTTTCTATGATTTGAACCTCTCCTGTGAGTCCAGTTTTAGATTCCGATGCTTCACTTCAGGTTTACTGTATACCTTTGACCTTCTTATAGACGATGAAGGTCAGAAAATGCATCGGAATTAAATTCAAAAGGCAGAATGCGACTTAAGTACAAGAGGACCGACACTCCAATTTTCTATGATTTGAACCTCTCCTGTGAGTCCAGTTTTTGATTCCGATACTTCACTTCAGGTTTAGTGGATCCCTTGGACCTTCTTATTGACGATGAAACACAGATATTGCATCCGAATTTAATACAAAAGGCACAATGCCGTCTTAAGTACAAGAGAACTGACACTCTAAATTTCTATGATTTGAACCTCTCCTGTGAGTTCAGTTTTAGATTCCGATGCTTCACTTCTGGTTTACTGTATACCATTGACGTTCTTAATGACGATGAAAAACAGAAATTGCATCCGAATTTTATACAAATGGCACAATGCCGACTTAAGTACAAGAGGACTGACACTCTAACTTTCTATGATTTGAACCTCACGTGTGAGTCCAGTTTTAGATGCCGATGCTACACTTTAGGTTTACTGTATACCATGGACCTTCTTATTGACGATGAATCACAGATATTGCATCGGAATTAAATTCAAAAGTCACAATGCCGACTTAACTACAAGAGGGCGGATACTCTAACTTTCTATGATTTGAACCTCTCCTGTGAGTCCAGTTTTAGATTCCGATGCTTCACTTCAGGTTTACTGTATACCTTGGACCTTCTTATAGACGATGAAGGACAGAAAATGCATCGGAATTAAATTCAAAAGGCACAATGCCGACATAAGAACAAGAGGAACGACACTCCAATTTTCTATGATTTGAACCTCTCCTGTGAGTCCAGTTTTAGATTCCGATACTTCACTTCAGGTTTAGTGGATCCCTTGGACCTTCTTATTGTCGATGAAACACAGAAATTGTATCCGAATTTAATACAAACGGCACAATGACGTCTTAAGTACAAGAGAACTGACACTCTAAATTTCTATGATTTGAACCTCTCTTGTGAGTTCAGTTTTAGATTCCGATGCTTCACCTCAGGTTTACTGTATCCCTTGGACGTTCTGAATGACGATGAAACTCAGAAATTGCATCCGAATTTTATACATAAAGCACAATACTGACTTAAGTACAAGAGGACGGACCCTCTAACTTTCTATGATTAGAACATCTCCTGTGAGTCCAGTATTAGATTCCGATGCTACACTTCAGGTTTACTGTATACCATAGAACTTCGTATTGACGATGAAGCACAGAAAATGCATCGGAATTAATTTCAAAAGGCACAATGCCGACTTAAGTACAAGAAAACTGACACTCTAACTTTCTACGATTTGAACCTCTCCTGTGAGTCCAGTTTTAGATTCCGATGCTTCACTTCAGGTTCAGTGTATCCCTTGGACCTTCTTATTGACGATGAAACACAGAAACTGCATCCGAATTTAATACTAAATGCACAATGCCGTCTTATGTACAAGACGACTGACACCATAACTTTCTATGATTTGAACCTCTCCTGTGAGATCAGTCTTGGATTCCGATGCTACACTTCAGGTTTACTATATCCCTTGGACGATCTTATTGACGATGAAACACAGAAATTGCATCCGAATTTAATAAAAAGGCACAATGCCGACTTAAGTACAAGAGGACTGACACTCTAACTTTCTATGATTTGAACCTCTCCTGTGAGTCCACTTTTAGATTCCGATGCTACACTTTAGGTTTATTGTATACCATGTACCTTCTTATTGCCGATGAAGCACAGAAATTGCATCAGAATTAAATACAAAAGGAACAATGCCGACTTAAGTACAAGAGGACTGACACTCTAACTTTCTATGATTTGAACCTCTCCTGTGAGTCCAGTTTTAGATTCCGATGCTTCATTTCAGGTTTACTGTATACCTTGGACCTTCTTATTGACGATGAAACACGAAAATGACTTCGGAATTAAATTCAAAAGTCACAATGCGGACTTAAGTACAAGAGGCGGATACTCTAACTTTCTATGATTTGAACCTCTCCTGGGAGTCCAGTTTTAGATTCCGATGCTTCACTTCAGGTTTACTGTCTACCTTTCACCTTCTTATAGACGATGAAGGTCTGAAAATGCATCGGAATTAAATTCAAGAGGCACAATGCCGTCTTAAGTACAAGAGGACCGACACTCCAATTCTCTATGATTGGAACCTCTCCTGTGAGTCCAGTTTTAGATTCCGATACTTCACTTCAGGTTTAGTGGATCCCTTGGACCTTCTTATTGACGATGAAACACAGATATTGCATCCGAATTTAATACAAAAGGCACAATGCCGTCTTAAGTACAAGAGAACTGACACTCTAAATTTCTATGATTTAAACCTCTCCTGTGAGTTCAGTTTTAGATTCCGATGCGACACTTCTGGTTTACTGTATACCATTGACGTTCTTAATGACGATGAAACACAGAAATTGCATCCGAATTTTATACAAAAGGCACAATGCCGACTTAAGTACAAGAGGACTGACACTCTAATTTTCTATGATTTGAACCTCACGTGTGAGCCCAGTTTTAGATGCCGATGCTACACTTTAGGTTTACTGTATACCATGGACCTTCTTATTGACGATGAAGCACAGATATTGCATCGGAAATAAATTCAAAAGGCACCATGCCGACTTAAGTACAAGAGGACGGACCCTCTAACTTTCTATGATTAGAACATCTCCTGTGAGTCCAGTTTTAGATTCCGATGCTACACTTCAGGTTTACTGTATACCATAGAACTTCGTATTGACGATGAAGCACAGAAAATGCATCGGAATTAATTTCAAAAGGCACAATGCTGACTTAAGTACAAGAGGACTGACACTCTAACTTTCTATGATTTGAACCGATCCTGTGTGTCCAGTTTTAGATTCCGATGCCTCATTTCAGGTTTACTGTATACCTTGGACCTTCTTGTTGACGATGATACACAGAAATTGCATCGGAATTAAATTCAAAAGATCAATGCAGACTTAAGTACAAGAGGACGGACCTACTAACTTTCTATGATTAGAACATCTCCTGTGAGTCAAATTTTAGATTCCGATGCTTCACTTCAGGTTTAGTGTATACCTTGGACCTTCTTATAGACGATGAAGGACAGAAAATGCATCGGAATTAAATTCAAAAGGCACAATGCCGACTAAAGTAAAAGAGGACCGACACTCCTATTTTCTATGATTTGAACCTCTCCTGTGAGTCCAGTTTTAGATTCCGATACTTCACTTCTGGTTTAGTGGATCCCTTGGACGATGTTATTGACGATGAAACACAGAAATTGCATCCGAATTTAATAAAAAGGCACCATGCCGACTTAAGTACAAGAGGACGGACCCTCTAACTTTCTATGATTAGAACATCTCCTGTGAGTCCAGTTTTAGATTCCGATACTTCACTTCAGGTTTAGTGGGTCCCTTGGACGATCTTATTGACGATGAAACACAGAAATTTCATCCGAATTTAATAAAAAGGCACAATGCCGACTTAAGTACAAGGGGACTGACACTCTAACTTTCTATGATTTGAACCTCTACTGTGAGTCCAGTTTTAGATTCCGATGCTTCACTTCAGGTTTACTGTATACAATGGACCTTCTTATTGCCGATGAAGCACAGAAATTGCATCGGAATTAAATACATAAGGAACAATGCCGACTTAAGTACAAGAGGACTGACACTCTAACTTTGTATGATTTGAACCTCTACTGTGAGTCCAGTTTTAGATTCCGATGCTTCACTTCAGGTTTACTGTATACCTTGGACATTCTTATTGACGATGAAACACAGAAATCGCATCGGAATTAAATTCAAATGTCACAATGCCGACTTAATTACAAGAGGACGGATACTCTAATTTTCTATGATTTGAACCCCTCCTGTGAGTCCAGTTTTAGATTCCGATGCTTCACTTCAGGTTTACTGTATACCTTGGACCTTCTTATTGACGATGAAGCACAGAAAATGCATCGGAATTAAATTCAAAAGGCACAATGCCGACTTAAGTACAAGAGGACCGACACTCCACTTTCTATGATTTGAACCTCTCCTGTGAGTCCAGTTTTAGATTCCGATGCTTCACTTCAGGTTTACTGTATACCTTGGACCTTCTTATTGACGATGAAACACAGAAATTACATCGGAATTATTTTCAAAAGTCACAATGCCGACTTAAGTACAAGAGGGAGAATACTCTGACTTTCTATGATTTGAGCCTCTCCTGTGAGTCCAGTTTTAGATTCCGATGCTTCACTTCAGGTTTACTGTATACCTTGGACCTCCTTATAGACGATGAAGGACAGAAAATGCATCGGAATTAAATTCAAAAGGCACAATGCCGACTTAAGTACAAGAGGACCGACACTCCAATTTTCTATGATTTGAACCTCTCCTGTGAGTCTAGTTTTAGATTCCGATACTTCACTTCAGGTTTAGTGGATCCCTTGGACCTTCTTATTGAGGATGAAACACAGAAATTGCATCCGACTTTAATACAAAGGGCACAATGCCGTCTTAAGTACAAGAGAACTGACACTCTAAATTTCTGTGATTTGAACCTCTCCTGTGAGTTCAGTTTTAGATTCCGATGCTTCACTTCAGGTTTACTGTATCCCTTGGACGTTCTTTATGACGATGAAACACAGAAATTGCATCCGACTTTAATACAAAGGGCACAATGCCGTCTTAAGTACAAGAGAACTGACACTCTAAATTTCTATGATTTGAACCTCTCCTGTGAGTTCAGTTTTAGATTCCGATGCTTCACTTCTGGTTTACTGTATACCATTGACGTTCTTAATGACGATGAAACACAGAAATTGCATCCGAATTTTATACAAATGGCACAATGCCGATTTAAGTACAAGAGGACTGACACTCTAATTTTCTATGATTTGAACCTCACGTGTGAGTCCAGTTTTAGATGCCGATGCTACACTTTAGGTTTACTGTATACCATGGACCTTCTTATTGACGATAAAGCACAGATATTGCATCGGAATTAAATTCAAAAGTCACAATGCCGACTTAACTACAAGAGGGCGGATACTCTAACTTTCTATGATTTGAACCTCTCCTGTGAGTCCAGTTTTAGATTCCGATGCTTCACTTCAGGTTTACTGTATACCTTGGACCTTCTTATAGACGATGAAGGACAGAAAATGCATCGGAATTAAATTCAAAAGGCACAATGCCGACATAAGAACAAGAGGAACGACACTCCAATTTTCTATGATTTGAACCTCTCCTGTGAGTCCAGTTTTAGATTCCGATACTTCACTTCAGGTTTAGTGGATCCCTTGGACCTTCTTATTTTCGATGAAACACAGAAATTGTATCCGAATTTAATACAAACGGCACAATGACGTCTTAAGTACAAGAGAACTGACACTCTAAATTTCTATGATTTGAACCTCTCTTGTGAGTTCAGTTTTGGATTCCGATGCTTCACTTCAGGTTTACTGTATCCCTTGGACGTTCTGAATGACGATGAAACTCAGAAATTGCATCCGAATTTTATACATAAAGCGCAATGCCGACTTAAGTACAAGAGGGCTGACACTCTAATTTTCTATGATTTGACCTCACGTGTGCGTCCAGTTTTAGATGCCGATGCTACACTTCAGGTTTACTGTATACCATGGACCTTCTTATTGACGAAGAAGCACAGATATTGCATCGGAATTGAATTCAAAAGGCACAATACTGACTTAAGTACAAGAGGACGGACCCTCTAACTTTCTATGATTAGAACATCTCCTGTGAGTCCAGTATTAGATTCCGATGCTACACTTCATGTTTACTGTATACCATAGAACTTCGTATTGACGATGAAGCACAGAAAATGCATCGGAATTAATTTCAAAAGGCACAATGCCGACTTAAGTACAAGAAAACTGACACTCTAACTTTCCACGATTTGAACCTCTCCTGTGAGTCCAGTTTTAGATTCCGATGCTTCACTTCAGGTTCAGTGTATCCCTTGGACCTTCTTATTGACGATGAAACACAGAAACTGCATCCGAATTTAATACTAAAGGCACAATGCCGTCTTATGTACAAGACGACTGACACCACAACTTTCTATGATTTCAACCTCTCCTGTGAGTTCAGTCTTGGATTCCGATGCTACACTTCAGGTTTACTATATCCCTTGGACGATCTTATTGACGATGAAACACAGAAATTGCATCCGAATTTAATAAAAAGGCACAATGCCGACTTAAGTACAAGAGGACTGACACTCTAACTTTCTATGATTTGAACCTCTCCTGTGAGTCCAGTTTTAGATTCCGATGCTACACTTTAGGTTTATTGTATACCATGGACCTTCTTATTGCCGATGAAGCACAGAAATTGCATCAGAATTAAATACAAAAGGAGCAATGCCGACTTAAGTACAAGAGGACTGACACTCTAACTTTCTATGATTTGAACCTCTCCTGTGAGTCCAGTTTTAGATTCCGATGCTTCATTTCAGGTTTACTGTATACCTTGGACCTTCTTATTGACGATGAAACACGAAAATGACTTCGGAATTAAATTCAAAAGTCACAATGCGGACTTAAGTACAAGAGGGCGGATACTCTAACTTTCTATGATTTGAACCTCTCCTGGGAGTCCAGTTTTAGATTCCGATGCTTCACTTCAGGTTTACTGTATACCTTTGACCTTCTTATAGACGATGAAGGTCTGAAAATGCATCGGAATTAAATTCAAGAGGCACAATGCCGACTTAAGTACAAGAGGACCGACACTCCAATTCTCTATGATTTGAACCTCTCCTGTGAGTCCAGTTTTAGATTCCGATACTTCACTTCAGGTTTAGTGGATCCCTTGGACCTTCTTATTGACGATGAAACACAGAAATTGCATCCGAATTTAATACAAAAGGCACAATGCCGTCTTAAGTACAAGAGAACTGACACTCTAAATTTCTATGATTTAAACCTCTCCTGTGAGTTCAGTTTTAGATTCCGATGCGACACTTCTGGTTTACTGTATACCATTGACGTTCTTAATGACGATGAAACACAGAAATTGCATCCGAATTTTATACAAAAGGCACAATGCCGACTTATGTACAAGAGGACTGACACTCTAATTTTCTATGATTTGGACCTCACGTGTGAGTCCAGTTTTAAATGCCGATGCTACACTTTAGGTTTACTGTATACCATGGACCTTTTTATTGACGATGAAGCACAGATATTGCATCGGAAATAAATTCAAAAGGCACAATGCCGACTTAAGTACAAGAGGACGGACCCTCTAACTTTCTATGATTAGAACATCTCCTGTGAGTCCAGTTTTAGATTCCGATGCTACACTTCAGGTTTACTGTATACCATAGAACTTCGTATTGACGATGAAGCACAGAAAATGCATCGGAATTAACTTCAAAAGGCACAATGCTGACTTAAGTACAAGAGGACTGACACTCTAACTTTCTATGATTTGAACCGATCCTGTGAGTCCAGTTTTAGATTCCGATACTTCACTTCAGGTTTAGTGGGTCCCTTGGACGATCTTATTGACGATGAAACACAGAAATTTTTTATCCGAATTTAATAAAAAGGCACATTGCCGACTTAAGTACAAGAGGACTGACACTCTAACTTTCTATGATTTGAACCTCTACTGTGAGTCCAGTTTTAGATTCCGATGCTTCACTTCAGGTTTACTGTATACAATGGACCTTCTTATTGCCGATGAAGCACAGAAATTGCATCGGAATTAAATACATAAGGAACAATGCCGACTTAAGTACAAGAGGACTGACACTCTAACTTTGTATGATTTGAACATCTACTGTGAGTCCAGTTTTAGATTCCGATGCTTCACTTCAGGTTTACTGTATACCTTGGACATTCTTATTGACGATGAAACAAAGAAATCGCATCGGAATTAAATTCAAATGTCACAATGCCGACTTAATTACAAGAGGAAGGATACTCTAATTTTCTATGATTTGAACCCCTCCTGTGAGTCCAGTTTTAGATTCCGATGCTTCACTTCAGGTTTACTGTATACCTTGGACCTTCTTATTGACGATGAAGCACAGAAAATGCATCGGAATTAAATTCAAAAGGCACAATGCCGACATAAGTACAAGAGGACTGACACTCTAACTTTCTATGATTTGAACCTCTCCTGTAAGTCCAGTTTTAGATTCCGATGCTTCACTTCAGGTTTAGTGTATCCCTTGGACCTTCTTATTGACGATGAAACACAGAAATTGCATCCGAATTTAATACTAAAGGCACAATGCCGTCTTGAGTACAAGACGACTGACACCCTAACTTTCTATGATTTGAACCTCTCCTGTGAGTTCAGTCTTAGATTCCGATGCTTCACGTCAGGTTTACTGTATCCCTTGGACGATCTTATTGACGATGAAACACAGAAATTGCATCCGAATTTAATAAAAAGGCACAATGCCGACTTAAGTACAAGTGGACTGACACTCCAATTTTCTATGATTTGAACCTCTCCTGTGAGTTCAGTTTTAGATTCCGATACTTCACTTCAGGTTTAGTGGATCCCTTGGACCTTCTTATTGAGGATGAAACACAGAAATTGCATCCGACTTTAATACAAAGGGCACAATGCCGTCTTAAGTACAAGAGAACTGACACTCTAAATTTCTGTGATTTGAACCTCTCCTGTGAGTTCAGTTTTAGATTCCGATGCTTCACTTCAGGTTTACTGTATCCCTTGGACGTTCTTTATGACGATGAAACACAGAAATTGCATCCGAATTTTATACAAAAGGTACAATGCCGACTTAAGTACAAGAGGACTGACACTCTAACTTTCTATGATTTGACCTCACGTGTGAGTCCAGTTTTAGATGCCGATGCTACACTTCAGGTTTTCAGTATACCATGGACCTCCTTATTGACGATGAAGCACAGATATTGCATCGGAATTAAATTCAAAGCGCACAATGCTGACTTAAGTACAAGAGGACGGACCATCTAACTTCTATGATTAGAACATCTCCTGTGAGTCCAGTTTTACATTCCGATGCTACACTTCAGATTTACTGTATACCATAGAACTTCGTATTGACGATGAAGCACAGAAAATGCATCGGAATTAATTTCAAAAGGCACAATGCCGACTTAAGTACAAGAGGACTGACACTCTAAGTTTCTACGATTTGAACCTCTCCTGTGAGTCCAGTTTTAGATTCCGATGCTTCACTTCAGGTTTAGTGTATCCCCTGGAACTTCTTATTGACGATGAAACACAGAAATTGCATCCGAATTTAATACCAAAGGCACAATGCCGTCTTAAGTACAAGACGACTGACACCCTAACTTTCTATGATTTGAACCTCTCCTGTGAGTTCTGTCTTAGATTCCGATGCTTCACTTCAGGTTTACTGTATCCCTTGGACGATCTTATTGACGATGAAACACAGAAATTGCATCCGAATTCAATAAAAAGGCACAATGCCGACTTAAGTACAAGTGGACTGACACTCTAACTTTCTATGATATGAACCTCTCCTGTGAGTCCAGTTTTAGATGCCGATGCTACCCTTCAGGTTTACTGTATACCATAGAATTTCGTATTGACGATGAAGCACAGAAAATGCATCGGAATTAATTTCAAAAGGCACAATGCCGACTTAAGTACAAGAGGACCGACACTCCAATTTTCTATGATTTGAACCTCTCCTGTGAGTCCAGTTTTAGATTCCGATGCTTCACTTCAGGTTTACAGTATACCTTGGACCTCCTTATAGACGATGAAGGACAGAAAATGCATCGGAATTAAATTCAAAAGGCACAATGCCGACTTAAGTACAAGAGGACGGACCCTCTAACTTTCTATGATTTGAACCTCTCCTGTGAGTCCAGTTTTAGATTCCGATGCTACACTTCAGGTTTACTGTATACCATAGAACTTCGTATTGACGATGAAGCACAGAAAATGCATCGGAATTAATTTCAAAAGGCACAATGCCGACATAAGTGCAAGAGGACTGACACTCTAACTTTCTATGATATGAACCTCTCCTGTGAGTCCAGTTTTAGATGCCGATGCTACCCTTCAGGTTTACTGTATACCATAGAATTTCGTATTGACGATGAAGCACAGAAAATGCATCGGAATTAATTTCAAAAGGCACAATGCCGACTTAAGTACAAGAGGACCGACACTCCAATTTTCTATGATTTGAACCTCTCAGGTGAGTCCACTTTTAGATTCCGATGCTTCACTTCAGGTTTACTGTATACCTTGGACCTTCTTATAGACGATGAAGGACAGAAAATGCATCGGAATTAAATTCAAAAGGCACAATGCCGACTTAAGTGCAAGAGGAACGACACTCCAATTTTCTATGATTTGAACCTCTCCTATCAGTCCAGTTTTAGATTCCGATACTTCACTTCAGGTTTAGTGGATCCCTTGGACCTTCTTATTGACGATGAAACACAGAAATTGCATCCGAATTTAATACAAAAGGCACAATGCCGTCTTAAGTACAAGGGAACTGACACTCTAAATTTCTACGATTTGAACCTCTCCTGTGAGTTCAGTTTTAGATTCCGATGCTTCACTTCAGGTTTACTGTATCCCTTGGACGTTCTTAATGACGAAGAAACACAGAAATTGCATCCGAATTTTATACAAAAGGCACAATGCCGACTTAAGTACAAGAGGACTGACACTCTAATTTTCTATGATTTGACCTCACGTGTGAGTCCAGTTTTGGATGCCGATGCTACACTTCAGTTTTTCTGTATACCATGGACCTTCTTATTGACGATGAAGCACAGATATTGCATCGGAATTAAATTCAAAAGGCACATTGCTGACTTAAGTACAAGAGGACGGACCCTCTAACTTTCTATGATTAGAACATCTCCTGTGAGTCCAGTTTTAGATTCCGATGCTACACTTCAGGTTTACTGTATACCATAGAACTTCGTATTGACGATGAAGCACAGAAAATGCATCGGAATTAATTTCAAAAGGCACAATGCCGACATAAGTACAAGAGGACTGACACTCTAACTTTCTATGATTTGAACCTCTCCAGTGAGTCCAGTTTTAGATTCCGATGCTTCACTTCAGGTTTAGTGTATCCCTTGGACCTTCTTATTGACGATGAAACACAGAAATTGCATCCGAATTTAATACTAAAGGCACAATGCCGTCTTGAGTACAAGACGACTGACACCCTAACTTTCTATGATTTGAACCTCTCCTGTGAGTTCAGTCTTAGATTCCGATGCTTCACGTCAGGTTTACTGTATCCCTTGGACGATCTTATTGACGATGAAACACAGAAATTGCATCCGAATTTAATAAAAAGGCACAATGCCGACTTAAGTACAAGTGGACTGACACTCTAACTTTCTATGATTTGAACCTCTCCTGTGAGTACAGTTTCAGATGCCGAAGCTACACTTCAGGTTTACTGTATACCATAGAATTTCGTATTGACGATGAAGCACAGAAAATGCTTCGGAATTAATTTCAAAATGCACAATGCCGACTTAAGTACAAGAGGACCGACACTCCAATTTTCTATGATTTGAACCTCTCCTGTGAGTCCAGTTTTAGATTCCGATGCTTCACTTCAGGTTTACTGTATACCTTGGACCTCCTTATAGACGATGAAGGACACAAAATGCATCGGAATTAAATTCAAAAGGCACAATGCCGACGTAAGTGCAAGAGGACCGACACTCCAATTTTCTATGATTTGAACCTCTCCTATCAGTCCAGTTTTAGATTCCGATACTTCACTTCAGGTTTAGTGGATCCCTTGGACCTTCTTATTGACGATGAAACACAGAAATTGCAACCGAATTTAATACAAAAGGCACAATGCCGTCTTAAGTACAAGGGAACTGACACTCTAAATTTCTATGATTTGAACCTCTCCTGTGAGTTCAGTTTTAGATTCCGATGCTTCACCTCAGGTTTACTGTATCCCTTGGACGTTCTTAATGACGATGAAACACAGAACTTGCATCCGAATTTTATATAAAAGGCACAATGCCGACTTAAGTACAAGAGGACTGACACTCTAATTTTCTATGATTTGAACCGATCCTGTGAGTCCAGTTATAGATGCCGATGCTACACTTCAGGTTTACTGTATACCTTAGACCTTCTTGTTGACGATGAATCACAGAAATTAAATGGGAATTAAATACAAAAGGCACAATGCTGACTTAAGTACAAGAGGACTGACATTATAACTTTCTATGATTTGAAAGTCTCCTGTGACTCCAGTTTTAGATTCCGATGCTTCACTTCAATTTTACTGTATAGCTTGGACCTTCTTATTGACGATGAAGCACAGAAATTGCATCGGAATTAAATACAAAAGGAACAATGAAGACTTAACTACAAGAGGACTGACACTCTAACTTTCTATGATTTGAACCTCTCCTGTGAGTCCAGTTTTGGATTCCGATGCATCACGTCAGGTTTACTGTATACGTTGGACCTTCTTATTGACGATGAAATACAGAAATTGCTTCGGAATTAAATTCAAAAATGACAATGCCGACTTAAGTACAAGAGGACGGACACTCTAACTTTCTACGTTTTGAACCTCTCAGGTGAGTCCACTTTTAGATTCCGATGCTTCACTTCAGGTTTACTGTATATCTTGGACCTTCTTATTGACGATGAAGCACAGAAAATGCTTCGGAATTAAATTCAAATGGCACAATGCCGACTTAAGTACAAGAGGACTGACACTCAACTTTCTATGATTTGAACCTCTCCTGTAAGTCCAGTTTTAGATTCCGATGCTTCTCTTCAGGTTTACTGTATACCTTGGACCTTCTTATTGACGATGAAACACAGAAACTGCATCGGAATTAAATTAAAAGGCAAAATGCCGACTTAAGTACAAGAGGACTGACACTCTAACTTTCTATGACTTGAACCTCTGCTGTGAGTCCAGTCTTAGATTCCGATGCTTCACTTCATGTTTACTGTTTACCTTGGACCTTCTTATTGACGATGAAACACAGAAATTACATCGGAATTAAAATCAAATGTGACAATGCCGACTTAAATACAAGAGGACAGATACTCTAACTTTCTATAATTTGAACCTCTCCTGTGAGTCCAGTTTTAGATTCCGATGCTTCACTTCAGGTTTACTGTATACCTTGGACCTCCTTATAGACGATGATGGACAGAAAATGCATCGGAATTAAATTCAAAAGGCACAATGACGACTTAAGTACAAGAGGACCGACACTCCAATTTTCTATGATTTGAACCTCTCCTGTTAGTCCAGTTTTAGATTCCGATACTTCACTTCAGGTTTAGTGGATCCCTTGGACCTTCTTATCGACGATGAAACACAGAAATTGCATCCGAATTTAATACAAACGGCACAATGCCGTCTTAAGTAGAAGAGAACTGACACTCTAAATTTCTATGATTTGAAGCTCTCCTGTGAGTCCAGTTTTAGATTCCAATGCTACACTTCAGGTTTACTGTATACCATAGAATTTCGTATTGACGATGAAGCACAGAAAATGCATCGGAATTAATTTCAAAAAGCACAATGCCGACTTAAGTACAAGAGGACTGACACTCTAATTTTCTACGACTTGAACCTCTCCTGTGAGTCCAGTTTTAGATTCCGATGCTTCACTTCAGGTTTAGTGTATCCCTTGGACCTTCTTATTGACGATGAAACACAGAAATTGCATCCGAATTTAATACTAAAAGCACAATGCCGTCTTAAGTACAGGACGACTGACACCCTAACTTCCTATGATTTGAACCTCTGCTGTGAGATAAGTTTTAGATTCCGATGCATCATTTCAGGTTTACTGTATACCTTGGACCTTCTTGTTGACGATGATACACAGAAATTACATCGGAATTAAATTCAAAATTCACAATGCCGACTTAAGTACAAGAGGACGGATACTCTAACTTTCTATGACTTCAACCTCTCCTGTGAGTCCAGTTTTAGATTACGATGCTGTTCAATTCAGGTTTACTGTATACCTTGGACCTTCTTATTGACGATGAAGGACAGAAAATGCATCGGAATTAAATTCAAAAGTCACAATGCCGACTTAAATACAAGAGGACGGATACTCAAACTTTCTATGATTTGAACCTCTCCTGTGAATCCAGTTTTAGATTCCGATGCTTCAATTCAGGTTTACTGTATCCCTTGGACCTTCTTATTGACGAAGGAACACAGAACTAGCATCCGAATTTAATACAAAAGGCACAATGCCGACTTAAGTACATAACGACTGACACTCTAACTTTCTATGAATTGAACATCTCCTGTGAGTCCAGTTTCAGATTCCGATGCTACACGTCAGGTTTACTGTATACCAAGGACCTTCGTATTGAAGATGAAGCACAGAAAATGCATCCGAATTAATTTCAAAAGGCACAATGCCGACTTAAGTACAAGAGGACTGACACTCTAACTTTCTACGATTTGAACCTCTCCTGTGAGTCCAGTTTTAGATTCCGATGCTTCACTTCAGGTTTAGTGTATCCCCTGGAACTTCTTATTGACGATGAAACACAGAAATTGCATCCGAATTTAATGCTAAAGGCACAATGCCGTCTTAAGTACAAGACGACTGACACCCTAACTTTCTATGATTTGAACCTCTCCTGTGAGTTCTGTCTTAGATTCCGATGCTTCACTTCAGGTTTACTGTATCCCTTGGACGATCTTATTGACGATGAAACACAGAAATTGCATCCGAATTCAATAAAAAGGCACAATGCCGACTTAAGTACAAGTGGACTGACACTCTAACTTTCTATGATATGAACCTCTCCTGTGAGTCCAGTTTTAGATGCCGATGCTACCCTTCAGGTTTACTGTATACCATAGAATTTCGTATTGACGATGAAGCACAGAAAATGCATCGGAATTAATTTCAAAAGGCACAATGCCGACTTAAGTACAAGAGGACCGACACTCCAATTTTCTATGATTTGAACCTCTCCTGTGAGTCCAGTTTTAGATTCCGATGCTTCACTTCAGGTTTACTGTATACCTTGGACCTCCTTATAGACGATGAAGGACAGAAAATGCATCGGAATTAAATTCAAAAGGCACAATGCCGACGTAAGTGCAAGAGGACCGACACTCCAATTTTCTATGATTTGAACCTCTCCTATCAGTCCAGTTTTAGATTCCGATACTTCACTTCAGGTTTAGTGGATCCCTTGGACCTTCTTATTGACGATGAAACACAGAAATTGCAACCGAATTTAATACAAAAGGCACAATGCCGTCTTAAGTACAAGGGAACTGACACTCTAAATTTCTATGATTTGAACCTCTCCTGTGAGTTCAGTTTTAGATTCCGATGCTTCACCTCAGGTTTACTGTATCCCTTGGACGTTCTTAATGACGATGAAACACAGAACTTGCATCCGAATTTTATATAAAAGGCACAATGCCGACTTAAGTACAAGAGGACTGACACTCTAATTTTCTATGATTTGAACCGATCCTGTGAGTCCAGTTTTAGATTCCGATGCTTCACTTCAGGTTTACAGTATACCTTGGACCTCCTTATAGACGATGAAGGACAAAAATGCATCGGAATTAAATTCAAAAGGCACAATGCCGACTTAAGTACAAGAGGACGGACCCTCTAACTTTCTATGATTAGAGCATCTCCTATGAGTCCAGTTTTAGATTCCGATGCTACACTTCAGGTTTACTGTATACCATAGATCTTCGTATTGACGATGAAGCACAGAAAATGCATCGGAATTAATTTCAAAAGGCACAATGCCGACATAAGTGCAAGAGGACTGACACTCTAACTTTCTATGATATGAACCTCTCCTGTGAGTCCAGTTTTAGATGCCGATGCTACCCTTCAGGTTTACTGTATACCATAGAATTTCGTATTGACGATGAAGCACAGAAAATGCATCGGAATTAATTTCAAAAGGCACAATGCCGACTTAAGTACAAGAGGACCGACACTCCAATTTTCTATGATTTGAACCTCTCAGGTGAGTCCACTTTTAGATTCCGATGCTTCACTTCAGGTTTACTGTATACCTTGGACCTTCTTATAGACGATGAAGGACAGAAAATGCATCGGAATTAAATTCAAAAGGAACAATGCCGACTTAAGTGCAAGAGGAACGACACTCCAATTTTCTATGATTTGAACCTCTCCTATCAGTCCAGTTTTAGATTCCGATACTTCACTTCAGGTTTAGTGGATCCCTTGGACCTTCTTATTGACGATGAAACACAGAAATTGCATCCGAATTTAATACAAAAGGCACAATGCCGTCTTAAGTACAAGGGAACTGACACTCTAAATTTCTACGATTTGAACCTCTCCTGTGAGGTCAGTTTTAGATTCCGATGCTTCACTTCAGGTTTACTGTATCCCTTGGACGTTCTTAATGACGATGAAACACAGAAATTGCATCCGAATTTTATACAAAAGGCACAATGCCGACTTAAGTACAAGAGGACTGACACTCTAATTTTCTATGATTTGACCTCACGTGTGAGTCCAGTTTTGGATGCCGATGCTACACTTCAGTTTTTCTGTATACCATGGACCTTCTTATTGACGATGAAGCACAGATATTGCATCGGAATTAAATTCAAAAGGCACATTGCTGACTTAAGTACAAGAGGACGGACCCTCTAACTTTCTATGATTAGAACATCTCCTGTGAGTCCAGTTTTAGATTCCGATGCTACACTTCAGGTTTACTGTATACCATAGAACTTCGTATTGACGATGAAGCACAGAAAATGCATCGGAATTAATTTCAAAAGGCACAATGCCGACATAAGTACAAGAGGACTGACACTCTAACTTTCTATGATTTGAACCTCTCCTGTGAGTCCAGTTTTAGATTCCGATGCTTCACTTCAGGTTTAGTGTATCCCCTGGACCTTCTTATTGACGATGAAACACAGAAATTGCATCCGAATTTAATACTAAAGGCACAATGCCGTCTTGAGTACAAGACGACTGACACCCTAACTTTCTATGATTTGAACCTCTCCTGTGAGTTCAGTCTTAGATTCCGATGCTTCACGTCAGGTTTACTGTATCCCTTGGACGATCTTATTGACGATGAAACACAGAAATTGCATCCGAATTTAATAAAAAGGCACAATGCCGACTTAAGTACAAGTGGACTGACACTCTAACTTTCTATGATTTGAACCTCTCCTGTGAGTACAGTTTTAGATGCCGAAGCTACACTTCAGGTTTACTGTATACCATAGAATTTCGTATTGACGATGAAGCACAGAAAATGCTTCGGAATTAATTTCAAAATGCACAATGCCGACTTAAGTACAAGAGGACCGACACTCCAATTTTCTATGATTTGAACCTCTCCTGTGAGTCCAGTTTTAGATTCCGATGCTTCACTTCAGGTTTACTGTATACCTTGGACCTCCTTATAGACGATGAAGGACAGAAAATGCATCGGAATTAAATTCAAAAGGCACAATGCCGACGTAAGTGCAAGAGGACCGACACTCCAATTTTCTATGATTTGAACCTCTCCTATCAGTCCAGTTTTAGATTCCGATACTTCACTTCAGGTTTAGTGGATCCCTTGGACCTTCTTATTGACGATGAAACACAGAAATTGCAACCGAATTTAATACAAAAGGCACAATGCCGTCTTAAGTACAAGGGAACTGACACTCTAAATTTCTATGATTTGAACCTCTCCTGTGAGTTCAGTATTAGATTCCGATGCTTCACCTCAGGTTTACTGTATCCCTTGGACGTTCTTAATGACGATGAAACACAGAACTTGCATCCGAATTTTATATAAAAGGCACAATGCCGACTTAAGTACAAGAGGACTGACACTCTAATTTTCTATGATTTGAACCGATCCTGTGAGTCCAGTTTTAGATGCCGATGCTACACTTCAGGTTTACTGTATACCTTAGGCCTTCTTGTTGACGATGAATCACAGAAATTAAATGGGAATTAAATATAAAAGGCACAATGCTGACTTAAGTACAAGAGGACTGACATTATAACTTTCTATGATTTGAAAGTCTCCTGTGACTCCAGTTTTAGATTCCGATGCTTCACTTCAATTTTACTGTATAGCTTGGACCTTCTTATTGACGATGAAGCACAGAAATTGCATCGGAATTAAATACAAAAGGAACAATGAAGACTTAACTACAAGAGGACTGACACTCTAACTTTCTATGACTTGAACCTCTGCTGTGAGTCCAGTCTTAGATTCCGATGCTTCACTTCATGTTTACTGTTTACCTTGGACCTTCTTATTGACGATGAAACACAGAAATTACATCGGAATTAAAATCAAATGTGACAATGCCGACTTAAATACAAGAGGACAGATACTCTAACTTTCTATAATTTGAACCTCTCCTGTGAGTCCAGTTTTAGATTCCGATGCTTCACTTCAGGTTTACTGTATACCTTGGACCTCCTTATAGACGATGATGGACAGAAAATGCATCGGAATTAAATTCAAAAGGCACAATGACGACTTAAGTACAAGAGGACCGACACTCCAATTTTCTATGATTTGAACCTCTCCTGTTAGTCCAGTTTTAGATTCCGATACTTCACTTCAGGTTTAGTGGATCCCTTGGACCTTCTTATCGACGATGAAACACAGAAATTGCATCCGAATTTAATACAAACGGCACAATGCCGTCTTAAGTAGAAGAGAACTGACACTCTAAATTTCTATGATTTGAAGCTCTCCTGTGAGTCCAGTTTTAGATTCCGATGCTACACTTCTGGTTTACTGTATACCATAGAATTTCGTATTGACGATGAAGCACAGAAAATGCATCGGAATTAATTTCAAAAAGCACAATGCCGACTTAAGTACAAGAGGACTGACACTCTAATTTTCTACGACTTGAACCTCTCCTGTGAGTCCAGTTTTAGATTCCGATGCTTCACTTCAGGTTTAGTGTATCCCTTGGACCTTCTTATTGACGATGAAACACAGAAATTGCATCCGAATTTAATACTAAAAGCACAATGCCGTCTTAAGTACAGGACGACTGACACCCTAACTTCCTATGATTTGAACCTCTGCTGTGAGATAAGTTTTAGATTCCGATGCATCATTTCAGGTTTACTGTATACCTTGGACCTTCTTGTTGACGATGATACACAGAAATTACATCGGAATTAAATTCAAAATTCACAATGCCGACTTAAGTACAAGAGGACGGATACTCTAACTTTCTATGATTTCAACCTCTCCTGTGAGTCCAGTTTTAGATTACGATGCTGTTCAATTCAGGTTTACTGTATACCTTGGACCTTCTTATTGACGATGAAGGACAGAAAATGCATCGGAATTAAATTCAAAAGTCACAATGCCGACTTAAATACAAGAGGACGGATACTCTAACTTTCTATGATTTGAACCTCTCCTGTGAGTCCAGTTTTAGATTCCGATGCTTCAATTCAGGTTTACTGTATCCCTTGGACCTTCTTATTGACGATGAAGGACAGAAATCGCATCGGAATTAAATTCAAAAGGCACAATGCCGACTTAAGTACAAGAGGACCAACACTCCAACTTTCTATGATTTGAACCTCTCCAGTGAGTCCAGTTTTAGATTCCGATGCTTCATTTCAGGTTTACTGTTTACCGTGGTCCTTCTTATTTACGATGAAACACAGAAATTGCATCGGGATTAAATTCAAAAGGCACAATGCCAACTTAAGTACAAGAGGACTGACACTCTAACTTTCTATGGTTTGAACCTCTCCTATGAGTCCAGTTTTAATTTCCGATACTTCACTTCAGGTTTACTGTATCCCTTGGACCTTCTTATTGACGAAGGAACACAGAACTAGCATCCGAATTTAATACAAATGGCACAATGCCGACTTAAGTACATAACGACTGACACTCTAACTTTCTATGAATTGAACATCTCCTGTGAGTCCAGTTTCAGATTCCGATGCTACACGTCAGGTTTACTGTATACCAAGGACCTTCGTATTGAAGATGAAGCACAGAAAATGCATCCGAATTAATTTCAAAAGGCACAATGCCGACTTAAGTACAAGCAGACTGACACTCTAACTTTCTACGATTTGAACCTCTCCTGTGAGGCCAGTTTTAGATTCCGATGCTTCACTTCAGGTTTACTGTATACCTTGGACCTTCTTATTGACGATGAAACACAGAAATTGCATCGGAATTAAATTCAAAAGCCACAATGCCGACTTAAGTACAAGGGGTCAGACACTAAAACTTTCTATGATTTGAACCTCTCCTGTGAGTCCAGTTTTAGGTTCCGATGCTTCACTTCAGGTTTACTGTATACCTTGGACCTTCTTATTGACGATGAAGCACAGAAAATGCATCGGAATTAAATTCAAAAGGCACAATGCCGACTTAAGTACAAAAGGACTGACACTCTAACTCTCTTTGATTTGAACTTCTCCTGTGAGTCCAGTTTTAGATTCCGATGCTTCACTTCAGGTTTAGTGTATCCCTTGGACCTTGTCATTGACGATGAAACACAGAAATTGCATCGGATTTAAATTCAAAAGGCACATTGCCGACTTAAGTACAAGAGGACTGACACTATAACTTTCTATGATTTGAACCTCTCCTGTGAGTTGAGTTTTAGATTCCGATGCTACACTTTAGGTTTACTGTATACCTTGGACCTTCTTATTGACGATGAAGCACAGAAAATGCATCGGAATTAAATTCAAAAGGCACAATGCCGACTTAAGTAAAAGAGGACCGACACTCCAACTTTCTATGATATGAACCTCTCCTGTGAGTCCAGTTTTAGATTCCGATGCTTCACTTCAGGTTTACTGTATACCTTGGAGCTTCTTATTGATGATGATACACAGAAATTGCATCAGAATTAATTTCAAAAGGCACAATGTCGACTGAAGTACAAGAGGACTGACACCCTAACTTACTATGATGCGAACCTCTCCTGTGAGTCCAGTTTTAGATTCCGATACTTCACTTCAGGTTTACTGTATCCCATGGACCTACTTATTGACGAAGAAACACAGAAATTGCATCCGAATTTAATACAAAAGGCACAATGCCGACTTAAGTACAAAGGGACTGACACTCTAACTGTCTATGATTTGAACCTCTCCTGTGAGTCCAGTTTCAGATTCCGATGCTTCACTTCAGGTTTAGTGTATCCCTTGGACCCTCTTATTGACGATGAAACACAGAAATTGCATCCGAATTTAATACTAAAAGCACATTGCCGTCTTAAGTACAAGACGACTGACACTCTAACTTTCTACGATTTGAACCTCTCCTGTGAGTTGAGTTTTAGATTCCGATGCTTCACTTCAGGTTTACTGTATCCATTGGACGATCTTGTTGACGATGAAACACAGAAATCGCAACGGAATTATATTCAAAAGTCACAATGCCGACTTAATTACAAGAGGACGTATACTCTAATTTTCTATGATTTGAACCCCTCCTGTGAGTCCAGTTGTAGATTCCGATGCTTCACTTCAGGTTTACTGTATACCTTGGACCTTCTTATTGACGATGAAGCACAGAAAATGCATCGGAATTAAATTCAAAAGGCACAATGCCGACTTAAGGACAAGAGGACCGACACTCCAACTTTCTATGATTTTAAACTCTCCTGTGAGTCCAGTTTTAGATTCCGATGCTTCACTTCAGGTTTACTGTATACCTTGGACCTTCTTATTGATGATGAAACACAGAAATTGGATCGGAATTAAAATCAAAAGGCACAATGTCGACTGAAGTACAAGTGGACTGACACCCTAACTTACTACGATTTGAACCTCTCCTGTGAGTCCAGTTTTAGATTCCGATACTTCACTTCAGGTTTACTGTATCCCTTGGACCTACTTATTGACGAAGAAACACAGAAATTGCATCCGAATTTAATACAAAAGGCACAATGCCGACTTAAGTACAAAAGGACTGACACTCTAACTGTGTATGATTTGAACCTCTCCTGTGAGTCCAGTTTTAGATTCCGATGCTTCACTTCAGGTTTAGTGTATCCCTTGGACCTTCTTATTGACGATGAAACACAGAAATTGCATCTGAATTTAATAAAAAGGCACAATGCCGACATAAGTACAAGATGACTGACACTCTAACTTTCTATGATTTGAACCTCTCATGTGGGTCCAGTTTTAGTTTCCAATGCTACACTTTAGGTTTACTGTATACCATGGACCAACTTATTGACCATGAAGCACAGAAATTGCATCGGAATTAAATACAAAAAGAACAATGCCGACTGAAGTACAACAGGACTGACACTCTAATTTTCTATGATTTGAACCTCTCCTGTGTGTCCAGTTTTGGATTCCGATGCATCACGTCAGGTTTACTGTATACCTTGGACCTTCTTATTGACGATGAAATACAGAAATTGCTTCGGAATTAAATTCAAAAATAACAATGCCGACTTAAGTACAAGAGGACTGACACTCTAACTTTCTATGATTTGAACCGATCCTGTGAGTCCAGTTTTAGATTCTGATGCTTCACTTCAGGTTTACTGTATACCTTGGACCTTCTTATTGACGATGAAACACAGAAATTACATCGGAATTAAATTCAAAAGTCACAATGCCGACATAAGTACAAGAGGACGGATACTCTAACTTTCTATGATTTGAACCTCTCCTGTGAGTCAAGTTTTAGATTCCGATGCCTCACTTCAGGTTTACTGTACACCTTGGCCCTTCTTATTGACGATGAAGGACAGAAAATGCATCGGAATTAAATTCAAAAAGCACAATGCCGACTTAAGTACAAGAGGACCGACACTCCAACTTTCTATCATATGAACCTCTTCAGTGAGTCCAGTTTTAGATTCCGATGCTTCCCTTCAGGTTTACTGTATACCTTGGACCTTCATATTGACGATGAAACACAGAAATTGCATCGAAATTAAATTCAAAAGGCACAATGCCGACTTAAGTACCTGAGCAATGACACACTAACTTTCAATGATTTGAACACCTCCTGTGAGTCCAGTTTTAGATTCCGATGCTTCACTTCAGGTTTACTGTATACCTTGGACCTTCTTATTGACGATGAAGCACAGAAATTGCATCGGAATTAACTTCAAAAGGCAGAATGCCGACTTAAGTACAAGAGGACTGACACTCTAACTGTCTATGATTTCAACCTCTCCTGTGAGTCCAGTTTTGGATTCTGATGCTTCACTTCAAGTTTGATGTATACCTTGGACCTACTTATTGACGATGAAACACAGATATTGCATCTAAATTAAATTCAAAAGCCACAATGCCGACTTAAGTACATGATGTCAGACACTCTAACTTTCTATGATTTGAACATCTCCTGAGAGTCCAGTTTTAGATTCTGATGCTTCACTTCAGGTTTACTGTATACCTTGTACCTTCTTGTTGACGATGAAGCACAGAAAATTCATCGGAATTAAATTTAAAAGGCACAATGCCGACTTAAGTACAAAAGGACTGACACTCTAACCTTCTTTGATTTGAACCTCTCGTGTGAGTTTAGTTTTAGATTCCGATGCTTCACTTCAGGTTTACTGTATACCTTGGACCTTCTTATTGACGATGAAGCACAGAAATAGCTTCGGAATTAAATTCAAAAGTCACAATGCCGTCTTAATTACAAGAGGACGGATACTCTAACTTTCTATGATTTGAAACCCTCCTGTGAAGCCAGTTTCAGATTCCGATGCTTCACTTCAGGTTTACTGTATACGTTGGACCATCTTATTGACGATGAAGCACAGAAAATACATCGGAATTATATTCAAAAGGCACAATGCTGACTTAAGTACAAGAGGACCGACACTCCAACTATCTATGATTTGAACCTCTCCTGTGAGTCCAGTTTCGGATTCCGATGCTTCACTTCACGTTTACTGTATACCTTTGACCTTCTTATTGACGATGAAACACAGTAATTGCATCTAAATTAAATTCAAAAGCCACAATGCCGACATAAGTACAAGATGTCAGACACTCCAACTTTCTATGATTTGAACATCTCCTGTGAGTCCAGTTTTAGATTCCGATGCTTCACTTCAGGTTTACTGTATACCTTGTACCTTCTTGTTGACGATGAAGCACAGAAAATTCATCGGAATTAAATTTAAAAGGCACAATGCCGACTTAAGTACAAAAGGACTGACACTCTAACCTTCTTTGATTTGAACCTCTCGTGTGAGTTTAGTTTTAGATTCCGATGCTTCACTTCAGGTTTACTGTATACCTTGGACCTTCTTATTGACGATGAAGCACAGAAATAGCTTCGGAATTAAATTCAAAAGTCACAATGCCGTCTTAATTACAAGAGGACGGATACTCTAACTATCTATGAATTGAAACCCTCCTGTGAGGCCAGTTTCAGATTCCGATGCTTCACTTCAGGTTTACTGTATACCTTGGACCTTCTTATTGACGATGAAGCACAGAAAATACATCGGAATTATATTCAAAAGGCACAATGCTGACTTAAGTACAAGAGGACCGACACTCCAACTTTCTATGATTTGAACCTCTCCTGTGAGACCAGTTTCGGATTCCGATGCTTCACTTCACGTTTACTGTATACCTTGGACCTTCTTATTGACGATGAAACACAGTAATTGCATCGGAATTAAATTAAAAAGGCACAATGTCGACTGATGTACAAGAGGACTGACACCCTAACTTTCTATGATTTGAACCTCTCCTGTGAGTCCAGTTTTAGATTCCGATGCTTCACTTCAGGTTTACTGTATACCTTGGACATTCTTATTGACGATGAAACACAGAAATTGCATCGGAATTAAATTCAAAAGCCACAATGCCTACTTAAGTACAAGGTGTCAGACACTAAAACTTTCTATGATTTGATATTCTCCAGTGATTCCAGTTTTAGATTCCGATGCTTCCCTTCCGGTTTACTGTATAGCTTGGACCTTCATATTTACGATGAAACACAGAAATTGCATCGGAATTAAATTCAAAAGGCACAATGCCGACTTAAGTACAAGAGGACTGCCACTCTAACGTTCTATGATTTGAACCTCTCCTGTGAGTCCAGTTTTAGATTCCGATACTTCACTTCAGGTTAACTGTAACCCTTCTACCTTCTTATTGACGAAGGAACACAGAAATAGCATCCGAATTTAATACAAAAGGGACAATGCCGACTTAAGTACAAAAGGACTGACACCCTAACTTTCTATGATTTAAACATCTCCTGTGAGTCCAGTTTTAGATTCCGATGCTTCACTTCAGGTTTAGTGTATCCCTTGGACCTTCTAATTGACGATGAAACACAGAAATTGCATCGGAATTACATTCAAAAGACACAATGCCGACTTAAGTACAAGAGGACAGACACTCTAACTTTCAATGATTTGAACCTCTGCTGTGAGTCGAGTTTTAGATTCCGATGCTTCACTTCAGGTTTACTGTATACCTTGGACCTTCTTATTGACGATGAAACACAGAAATCGCATCGGAATTAAATTCAAAAGTCACAATGCCGACTTAATTACAAGAGGACGTATACTCTAATTTTCTATGATTTGAACCCATCCTGTGAGTCCAGTTTTAGCTTCCGATGCTTCACTTCAGGTTTACTGTATACCTTGGACCTTCTTATTGACGATGAAGCACAGAAAATGCATCGGAATTAAATTCAAAAGGCACAATGCCGACTTAAGTACAAGAGGACCGACACTCCAACTTTCTATCATAATATCCTCTTCAGTGAGTCCAGTTTTAGATTCCGATGCTTCCCTTCAGGTTTACTGTATACCTTGGACCTTCATATTGACGATGAAACACAGAAATTGCATCGAAATTAAATTCAAAAGGCACAATGCCGACTTAAGTACAAGAGGAATGACACTCTAACTTTCAATGATTTGAACAGCTCCTGTGAGTCCTGTTTTAGATTCCGATGCTTCACTTCAGGTTTGCTGTATACCTTGGACCTTCTTATTGACGAAGAAACACAGAAATTGCATCCAAATTTAATACAAAAGGCACAATGCTGACTTAAGTACAAAAGGACTGACACTCTAACTGTCTATGATTTGAACCTCTCCTGTGAGTCCAGTTTTAGATTCCGATGCTTCACTTCAGGTTTTGTGTATCCCTTGGACCTTCTTATTGACGATGAAACACAGAAATTGCATCTGAATTTAATAAAAAGGCACAATGCCGACATAAGTACAAGAGGACTGACACTCTAACTTTCTATGATTTGAAGCTCTCCTGTCGGTCCAGTTTTAGATTCCAATCCTACACTTTAGGTTTACTGTATACCATGGACCAACTTATTGACTATGAAGCACAGGAGTTGCATCGGAATTAAATACAAAAAGAACAATGCCGACTTAAGTACAAGAGGACTGACACTCTAATTTTCTATGATTTGAACCTCTCCTGTGAGTCCAGTTTTGGATTCCGATGCTTCACTTCAGGTTTACTGTATACCTTGGACCTTCTTATTGACGATGAAACACAGAAATTGCATCGGAATTAAATTCAAAAGGCACAATGCCGACTTAAGTACAAGAGGACTGACACTCTAACTTTCTATGATTTGAACCGCTCCTGTGAGTCCAGTTTTAGATTCTGATGCTTCACTTCAGGTTTACTGTATACCTTGGACCTTCTTATTGACGATGAAACACAGAAATTACATCGGAATTAAATTCAAAAGTCACAATGCCGACATAAGTACAAGAGGACGGATACTCTAACTTTCTATGATTTGAACCTCTCCTGTGAGTCAAGTTTTAGATTCCGATGCCTCACTTCAGGTTTACTGTACACCTTGGCTCTTCTTATTGACGATGAAGGACAGAAAATGCATCGGAATTAAATTCAAAAAGCACAATGCCGACTTAAGTACAAGAGGACCGACACTCCAACTTACTATCATATGAACCTTTTCAGTGAGTCCAGTTTTAGATTCCGATGCTTCCCTTCAGGTTTACTGTATACCTTGGACCTTCATATTGACGATGAAACACAGAAATTGCATCGAAATTAAATTCAAAATGCACAATGCCGACTTAAGTACAAGAGCAATGACGCTCTAACTTTCAATGATTTGAACAGCTCCTGTGAGTCCAGTTTTAGATTCCGATGCTTCACTTCAGGTTTACTGTATACCTTGGACCTTCTTATTAACGATGAAGCACAGAAATTGCATCGGAATTAATTTCAAAAGGCAGAATGCCGACTTAAGTACAAGAGGACTGACACTCTAACTGTCTATGATTTCAACCTCTCCTGTGAGTCCAGTTTTGGATTCCGATGCTTCACTTCAAGTTTGATGTATACCTTGGACCTACTTATTGACGATGAAACACAGATATTGCATCTAAATTAAATTCAAAAGCCACAATACCGACTTAAGTACAAAAGGACTGACACTCTAACCTTCTTTGATTTGAACCTGTCGTGTGAGTTTAGTTTTAGATTCCGATGCTTCACTTCAGCTTTACTGTATACCTTGGACCTTCTTATTGACGATGAAGCACAGAAATAGCTTCGGAATTAAATTCAAAAGTCACAATGCCGTCTTAATTACAAGAGGACGGATACTCTAACTTTCTATGATTTGTAACCCTCCTGTGAGGCCAGTTTCAGATTCCGATGCTTCACTTCAGGTTTACTGTATACGTTGGACCTTCTTATTGACGATGAAGCACAGAAAATACATCGGAATTATATTCAAAAGGCACAATGCTGACTTAAGTACAAGAGGACCGACACTCCAACTTTCTATGATTTGAACCTCTCCTGTGAGTCCAGTTTCGGATTCCGATGCTTCACTTCACGTTTACTGTATACCTTGGACCTTCTTATTGACGATGAAACACAGTAATTGCATCTAAATTAAATTCAAAATCCACAATGCCGACATAAGTACAAGTTGTCAGACACTCTAACTTTCTATGATTTGAACATCTCCTGTGAGTCCAGTTTTAGATTCCGATGCTTCACTTCAGGTTTACTGTATACCTTGTACCTTCTTGTTGACGATGAAGCACAGAAAATTCATCGGAATTAAATTTAAAAGGCACAATGCCGACTTAAGTACAAAAGGACTGACACTCTAACCTTCTTTGATTTGAACCTCTCGTGTGAGTTTAGTTTTAGATTCCGATGCTTCACTTCAGGTTTACTGTATACCTTGGACCTTCTTATTGACGATGAAGCACAGAAATAGCTTCGGAATTAAATTCAAAAGTCACAATGCCGTCTTAATTACAAGAGGACTGATACTCTAACTTTCTATGATTTGAAACCCTACTGTGAGGCCAGTTTCAGATTCCGATGCTTCACTTCAGGTTTACTGTATACCTTGGACCTTCTTATTGACGATGAAGCACAGAAAATACATCGGAATTATATTCAAAAGGGACAATGCTGACTTAAGTACAAGAGGACCGACACTCCAACTTTCTATGATTTGAACCTCTCCTGTGAGTCCAGTTTCGGATTCCGATGCTTCACTTCACGTTTACTGTATACCTTGGACCTTCTTATTGACGATGAAACACAGAAATTGCATCGGAATGAAATTCAAAAGGCACACTGCCGACTTAAGTACAAGAGGACTGACACTATAACTTTCTATGATTTGAACCTCTCCTGTGAGTTGAGAATTACATTCCGATGCTACACTTTAGGTTTACTGTCTACCTTGGACCTTCATATTGACGATGAAACACAGAAATTGCATCGAAATTAAATTCAAAAGGCACAATGCCGACTTAAGTACAAGAGGAATGACACTCTAACTTACAATGATTTGAACAGCTCCTGTGAGTCCAGTTTTAGATTCCGATGCTTCACTTCAGGTTTGCTGTATACCTTGGACCTTCTTATTGACGAAGAAACACAGAAATTGCATCCAAATTTAATACAAAAGGCACAATGCTGACTTAAGTACAAAAGGACTGACACTCTAACTGTCTATGATTTGAACCTCTCCTGTGAGTCCAGTTTTAGATTCCGATGCTTCACTTCAGGTTTTGTGTATCCCTTGGACCTTCTTATTGACGATGAAACACAGAAATTGCATCTGAATTTAATAAAAAGGCACAATGCCGACATAAGTACAAGAGGACTGACACTCTAACTTTCTATGATTTGAACCTCTCCTGTGGGTCCAGTTTTAGATTCCAATCCTACACTTTAGGTTTACTGTATACCATGGACCAACTTATTGACTATGAAGCACAGGAGTTGCATCGGAATTAAATACAAAAAGAACAATGCCGACTTAAGTACAAGAGGACTGACACTCTAATTTTCTATGATTTGAACCTCTCCTGTGAGTCCAGTTTTGGATTCCGATGCTTCACTTCAGGTTTACTGTATACCTTGGACCTTCTTATTGACGATGAAACACAGAAATTGCATCGGAATTAAATTCAAAAGGCACAATGCCGACTTAAGTACAAGAGGACTGACACTCTAACTTTCTATGATTTGAACCGCTCCTGTGAGGTCCAGTTTTAGATTCTGATGCTTCACTTCAGGTTTACTGTATACCTTGGACCTTCTTATTGACGATGAAACACAGAAATTACATCGGAATTAAATTCAAAAGTCACAATGCCGACATAAGTACAAGAGGACGGATACTCTAACTTTCTATGATTTGAACCTCTCCTGTGAGTCAAGTTTTAGATTCCGATGCCTCACTTCAGGTTTTACTGTACACCTTGGCCCCTTCTTATTGACGATGAAGGACAGAAAATGCATCGGAATTAAATTCAAAAAGCACAATGCCGACTTAAGTACAAGAGGACCGACACTCCAACTTTCTATCATATGAACCTCTTCAGTGAGTCCAGTTTTAGATTCCGATGCTTCCCTTCAGGTTTACTCTATACCTTGGACCTTCATATTGACGATGAAACACAGAAATTGCATCGAAATTAAATTCAAAAGGCACAATGCCGACTTAAGTACAAGAGCAATGACACTCTAACTTTCAATGATTTGAACAGCTCCTGTGAGTCCAGTTTTAGATTCCCATGCTTCACTTCAGGTTTACTGTATACCTTGGACCTTCTTATTGACGATGAAGCACAGAAATTGCATCGGAATTAATTTCAAAAGGCAGAATGCCGACTTAAGTACAAGAGGACTGACACTCTAACTGTCTATGATTTCAACCTCTCCTGTGAGTCCAGTTTTGGATTCCGATGCTTCACTTCAAGTTTGATGTATACCTTGGACCTACTTATTGACGATGAAACACAGATATTGCATCTAAATTAAATTCAAAAGCCACAATGCCGACTTAAGTACAAGATGTCAGACACTCTAACTTTCTATGATTTGAACATCTCCTGTGAGTCCAGTTTTAGATTCCGATGCTTCACTTCAGGTTTACTGTATACCTTGTACCTTCTTGTTGACGATGAAGCACAGAAAATTCATCGGAATTAAATTTAAAAGGCACAATGCCGACTTAAGTACAAAAGGACTGACACTCTAACCTTCTTTGATTTGAACCTCTCGTGTGAGTTTAGTTTTAGATTCCGATGCTTCACTTCAGGTTTACTGTATACCTTGGACCTTCTTATTGACGATGAAGCACAGAAATAGCTTCGGAATTAAATTCAAAAGTCACAATGCCGTCTTAATTACAAGAGGACGGATACTCTAACTTTCTATGATTTGAAACCCTCCTGTGAGGCCAGTTTCAGATTCCGATGCTTCACTTCAGGTTTACTGTATACGTTGGACCTTCTTATTGACGATGAAGCACAGAAAATACATCGGAATTATATTCAAAAGGCACAATGCTGACTTAAGTACAAGAGGACCGACACTCCAACTTTCTATGATTTGAACCTCTCCTGTGAGTCCAGTTTCGGATTCCGATGCTTCACTTCACGTTTACTGTATACCTTGGACCTTCTTATTGACGATGAAACACAGTAATTGCATCTAAATTAAATTCAAAAGCCACAATGCCGACATAAGTACAAGATGTCAGACACTCTAACTTTCTATGATTTGAACATCTCCTGTGAGTCCAGTTTTAGATTCCGATGCTTCACTTCAGGTTTACTGTTATACCTTGTACCTTCTTGTTGACGATGAAGCACAGAAAATTCATCGGAATTAAATTTAAAAGGCACAATGCCGACTTAAGTACAAAAGGACTGACACTCTAACCTTCTTTGATTTGAACCTCTCGTGTGAGTTTAGTTTTAGATTCCGATGCTTCACTTCAGGTTTACTGTATACCTTGGACCTTCTTATTGACGATGAAGCACAGAAATAGCTTCGGAATTAAATTCAAAAGTCACAATGCCGTCTTAATTACAAGAGGACTGATACTCTAACTTTCTATGATTTGAAACCCTCTTGTGAGGCCAGTTTCAGATTCCGATGCTTCACTTCAGGTTTACCTGTATACCTTGGACCTTCTTATTGACGATGAAGCACAGAAAATACATCGGAATTATATTCAAAAGGCACAATGCTGACTTAAGTACAAGAGGACCGACACTCCAACTTTCTATGATTTGAACCTCTCCTGTGAGTCCAGTTTCGGATTCCGATGCTTCACTTCACGTTTACTGTATACCTTGGACCTTCTTATTGACGATGAAACACAGTAATTGCATCGGAATTGAATTAAAAAGGCACAATGTCGACTGATGTACAAGGGGACTGACACCCTAACGTTCTATGATTTGAACCTCTCCTGTGAGTCCAGTTTTAGATTCCGATGCTTCACTTCAGGTTTACTGTATACCTTGGACATTCTTATTGACGATGAAACACAGAAATTGCATCGGAATTAAATTCAAAAGCCACAATGCCTACTTAAGTACAAGGGGTCAGACACTAAAACTTTCTATGATTTGAACCTCTCCTGTGAGTCCAGTTTTAGATTCCGATGCTACACTTCAGGTTTACTGTATACCTTGGACCTTCTTATTGACGATGAAGCACAGAAAATGCATCGGAATTAAATTCAAAAGGCACAATGCCGACTTAAGTACAAAAGGACTGACACTCTAACTCTCTTTGATTTGAACCTCTCCTGTGAGTCCAGTTTTAGATTCCGATGCTTCACTTCAGGTTTAGTGTATCCCTTGGACGTTCTCATTGAGGATGAAACACAGAAATTGCATCGGAATGAAATTCAAAAGGCACACTGCCGACTTAAGTACAAGAGGACTGACACTATAACTTTCTATGATTTGAACCTCTCCTGTGAGTTGAGAATTACATTCCGATGCTACACTTTAGGTTTACTGTCTACCTTGGACCTTCATATTGACGATGAAACACAGAAATTGCATCGGAATTAAATTCAAAAGGCACAATGCCGACTTAAGTACAAGAGGACTGACACTCTAATGTTCTATGATTTGAACCTTTCCTGTGAGTCCAGTTTTAGATTCCGATGCTTCACTTCAGGTTTAGTGTATCCCTTGGACATTCTTATTGACGATGAAACACAGAAATTGCATCGGAATTACATTCAAAAGGCACAATGCCGACTTAAGTACAAGAGGACTGACACTCTAGCTTTCTGTGATTTGAACCTCTGCTGTGAGTCCAGTTTTAGATTCCGATGCTTCACTTCAGGTTTACAGTATACCTTGGACCTTCTTATTGACGATGAAACACAGAAATCGCATCGGAATTAAATTCAAAAGTCACAATGCCGACTTAATTGCAAGAGGACGGATACTCTAATTTTCTATGATTTGAATCTCTCCTGTGAGTCCAGTTTTGGATTCCGATGCTTCACTTCAGGTTTACTGTATACCTTGGACCTTCTTATTGACTATGAAAACACACAAATTGCATCGGAATTACATTCAAAAGGCACACATGCCGACTTAAGTACAAGAGGACTGACACTCTAACTTTCTATGATTTCAACCTCTGCTTTGAGTCCAGTTTTAGATTCCGATGCTTCACTTCAGGTTTACTGTATACCTTGGTCCCTTGTTATTGATGATGAAACACAGAAATTGGATCGGAATTAAATTCAAAAGGCACAATGTCGACTGAAGTACAAGAGGACTGACACCCCTAACTTACTTCGATTTGAACCTCTCCTGTGAGTCCAGTTTTAGATTCCGATACTTCACTTCAGGTTTACTGTATCCCTTGGACCTACTTATTGACGAAGAAACACAGAAATTGCATCCGAATTTAATACAAAAGGCACAATGCCGACTTAAGTACAAAAGGACTGACACTCTAACTGTCTATGATTTGAACCTCTCCTGTGAGTCCAGTTTTAGATTCCGATTCTTCACTTCAGGTTTAGTGTATTCCTTGGACCTTCTTATTGACGATGAAACACAGAAATTGCATCTGAATTTAATAAAAAGGCACAATGCCGACATAAGTACAAGAGGACTGACACTCTAACTTTCTATGATTTGAACCTCTCCTGTGGGTTCAGTTTTAGATTCCAATCCTACACTTTAGGTTTACTGTATACCATGGACCAACTATTGACTATGAAGCACAGAAGTTGCATCGGAATTAAATACAAAAAGAACAATGCCGACTTAAGTACAAGAGGACTGACACTCTAATTTTCTATGATTTGAACCTCTCCTGTGAGTCCAGTTTTGGATTCCGATGCTTCACTTCAGGTTTACTGTATACCTTGGACCTTCTTATTGACGATGAAACACAGAAATTGCATCGGAATTAAATTCAAAATGCACAATGCCGACTTAAGTACAAGAGGACTGACACTCTAACTTTCTATGATTTGAACCGATCCTGTGAGTCCAGTTTTAGATTCTGATGCTTCACTTCAGGTTTACTGTGTACCTTGGACCTTCTTATTGACGATGAAACACAGAAATTACATCGGAATTAAATTCAAAAGTCACAATGCCGACATAAGTACAAGTGGACGGATACTCTAACTTTCTATGATTTGAACCTCTCCTGTGAGTCAAGTTTTAGATTCCGATGTCTCACTTCAGGTTTACTGTACACCTTGGCCCTTCTTATTGACGATGAAGGACAGAAAATGCATCGGAATTAAATTCAAAAAGCACAATGCCGACTTAAGTACAAGAGGACCGACACTCCCAACTTTCTATAATATGAACCTCATCAGTGAGTCCAGTTTTAGATTCCGATGCTTCCCTTCAGGTTTACTGTATACCTTGGACCTTCTTATTGACGATGAAACACAGAAATTGCATCGGAATGAAATTCAAAAGGCACACTGCCGACTTAAGTACAAGAGGACTGACACTATAACTTTCTATGATTTGAACCTCTCCTGTGAGTTGAGAATTACATTCCGATGCTACACTTTAGGTTTACTGTCTACCTTGGACCTTCATATTGACGATGAAACACAGAAATTGCATCGAAATTAAATTCAAAAGGCACAATGCCGACTTAAGTACAAGAGGAATGACACTCTAACTTTCAATGATTTGAACAGCTCCTGTGAGGTCCAGTTTTAGATTCCGATGCTTCACTTCAGGTTTGCTGTATACCTTGGACCTTCTTATTGACGAAGAAACACAGAAATTGCATCCAAATTTAATACAAAAGGCACAATGCTGACTTAAGTACAAAAGGACTGACACTCTAACTGTCTATGATTTGAACCTCTCCTGTGAGTCCAGTTTTAGATTCCGATGCTTCACTTCAGGTTTTGTGTATCCCTTGGACCTTCTTATTGACGATGAAACACAGAAATTGCATCTGAATTTAATAAAAAGGCACAATGCCGACATAAGTACAAGAGGACTGACACTCTAACTTTCTATGATTTGAACCTCTCCTGTGGGTCCAGTTTTAGATTCCAATCCTACACTTTAGGTTTACTGTATACCATGGACCAACTTATTGACTATGAAGCACAGGAGTTGCATCGGAATTAAATACAAAAAGAACAATGCCGACTTAAGTACAAGAGGACTGACACTCTAATTTTCTATGATTTGAACCTCTCCTGTGAGTCCAGTTTTGGATTCCGATGCTTCACTTCAGGTTTACTGTATACCTTGGACCTTCTTATTGACGATGAAACACAGAAATTGCATCGGAATTAAATTCAAAAGGCACAATGCCGACTTAAGTACAAGAGGACTGACACTCTAACTTTCTATGATTTGAACCGCTCCTGTGAGTCCAGTTTTAGATTCTGATGCTTCACTTCAGGTTTACTGTATACCTTGGACCTTCTTATTGACGATGAAACACAGAAATTACATCGGAATTAAATTCAAAAGTCACAATGCCGACATAAGTACAAGAGGACGGATACTCTAACTTTCTATGAAATGAACCTCTCCTGTGAGTCAAGTTTTAGATTCCGATGCCTCACTTCAGGTTTACTGTACACCTTGGCCCTTCTTATTGACGATGAAGGACAGAAAATGCATCGGAATTAAATTCAAAAAGCACAATGCCGACTTAAGTACAAGAGGACCGACACACCAACTTTCTATCATATGAACCTCTTCAGTGAGTCCAGTTTTAGATTCCGATGCTTCCCTTCAGGTTTACTGTATACCTTGGACCTTCATATTGACGATGAAACACAGAAATTGCATCGAAATTAAATTCAAAAGGCACAATGCCGACTTAAGTACAAGAGCAATGACACTCTAACTTTCAATGATTTGAACAGCTCCTGTGAGTCCAGTTTTAGATTCCCATGCTTCGCTTCAGGTTTACTGTATACCTTGGACCTTCTTATTGACGATGAAGCACAGAAATTGCATCGGAATTAATTTCAAAAGGCAGAATGCCGACTTAAGTACAAGAGGACTGACACTCTAACCGTCTATGATTTCAACCTCTCCTGTGAGTCCAGTTTTGGATTCCGATGCTTCACTTCAAGTTTGATGTATACCTTGGACCTACTTATTGACGATGAAACACAGATATTGCATCTAAATTAAATTCAAAAGCCACAATGCCGACTTAAGTACAAGATGTCAGACACTCTAACATTCTATGATTTGAACATCTCCTGTGAGTCCAGTTTTAGATTCCGATGCTTCACTTCAGGTTTACTGTATACCTTGTACCTTCTTGTTGACGATGAAGCACAGAAAATTCATCGGAATTAAATTTAAAAGGCACAATGCCGACTTAAGTACAAAAGGACTGACACTCTAACCTTCTTTGATTTGAACCTCTCGTGTGAGTTTAGTTTTAGATTCCGATGCTTCACTTCAGGTTTACTGTATACCTTGGACCTTCTTATTGACGATGAAGCACAGAAATAGCTTCGGAATTAAATTCAAAAGTCACAATGCCGTCTTAATTACAAACGGACGGATACTCTAACTTTCTATGATTTGAAACCCTCCTGTGAGGCCAGTTTCAGATTCCGATGCTTCACTTCAGGTTTACTGTATACGTTGGACCTTCTTATTGACGATGAAGCACAGAAAATACATCGGAATTATATTCAAAAGGCACAATGCTGACTTAAGTACAAGAGGACCGACACTCCAACTTTCTATGATTTGAACCTCTCCTGTGAGTCCAGTTTCGGATTCCGATGCTTCACTTCACGTTTACTGTATACCTTGGACCTTCTTATTGACGATGAAACACAGTAATTGCATCTAAATTAAATTCAAAAGCCACAATGCCGACATAAGTACAAGATGTCAGACACTCTAACTTTCTATGATTTGAACATCTCCTGTGAGTCCAGTTTTAGATTCCGATGCTTCACTTCAGGTTTACTGTATACCTTGTACCTTCTTGTTGACGATGAAGCACAGAAAATTCATCGGAAATAAATTTAAAAGGCACAATGCCGACTTAAGTACAAAAGGACTGACACTCTAACCTTCTTTGATTTGAACCTCTCGTGTGAGTTTAGTTTTAGATTCCGATGCTTCACTTCAGGTTTACTGTATACCTTGGACCTTCTTATTGACGATGAAGCACAGAAATAGCTTCGGAATTAAATTCAAAAGTCACAATGCCGTCTTAATTACAAGAGGACTGATACTCTAACTTTCTATGATTTGAAACCCTCTTGTGAGGCCAGTTTCAGATTCCGATGCTTCACTTTAGGTTTACTGTATACCTTGGACCTTCTTATTGACGATGAAGCACAGAAAATACATCGGAATTATATTCAAAAGGCACAATGCTGACTTAAGTACAAGAGGACCGACACTCCAACTTTCTATGATTTGAACCTCTCCTGTGAGACCAGTTTCGGATTCCGATGCTTCACTTCACGTTTACTGTATACCTTGGACCTTCTTATTGACGATGAAACACAGTAATTGCATCGGAATTGAATTAAAAAGGCACAATGTCGACTGATGTACAAGGGGACTGACACCCTAACTTTCTATGATTTGAACCTCTCCTGTGAGTCCAGTTTTAGATTCCGATGCTTCACTTCAGGTTTACTGTATACCTTGGACATTCTTATTGACGATGAAACACAGAAATTGCATCGGAATTAAATTCAAAAGCCACAATGCCTACTTAAGTACAAGGGGTCAGACACTAAAACTTTCTATGATTTGAACCTCTCCTGTGAGTCCAGTTTTAGATTCCGATGCTACACTTCAGGTTTACTGTATACCTTGGACCTTCTTATTGACGATGAAGCACAGAAAATGCATCGGAATTAAATTCAAAAGGCACAATGCCGACTTAAGTACAAAAGGACTGACACTCTAACTCTCTTTGATTTGAACCTCTCCTGTGAGTCCAGTTTTAGATTCCGATGCTTCACTTCAGGTTTAGTGTATCCCTTGGACGTTCTCATTGACGATGAAACACAGAAATTGCATCGGAATGAAATTCAAAAGGCACACTGCCGACTTAAGTACAAGAGGACTGACACTATAACTTTCTATGATTTGAACCTCTCCTGTGAGTTGAGAATTACATTCCGATGCTACACTTTAGGTTTACTGTCTACCTTGGACCTTCATATTGACGATGAAACACAGAAATTGCATCGGAATTAAATTCAAAAGGCACAATGCCGACTTAAGTACAAGAGGACTGACACTCTAATGTTCTATGATTTGAACCTTTCCTGTGAGTCCAGTTTTAGATTCCGATGCTTCACTTCAGGTTTAGTGTATCCTTTGGACATTCTTATTGACGATGAAACACAGAAATTGCATCGGAATTACATTCAAAAGGCACAATGCCGACTTAAGTACAAGAGGACTGACACTCTAGATTTCTGTGATTTGAACCTCTGCTGAGAGTCCAGTTTTAGATTCCGATGCTTCACTTCAGGTTTACAGTATACCTTGGACCTTCTTATTGACGATGAAACACAGAAATCGCATCGGAATTAAATTCAAAAGTCACAATGCCGACTTAATTGCAAGAGGACGGATACTCTAATTTTCTATGATTTGAATCTCTCCTGTGAGTCCAGTTTTGGATTCCGATGCTTCACTTCAGGTTTACTGTATACCTTGGACCTTCTTATTGACTATGAAACACACAAATTGCATCGGAATTACATTCAAAAGGCACACATGCCGACTTAAGTACAAGAGGACTGACACTCTAACTTTCTATGATTTCAACCTCTGCTTTGAGTCCAGTTTTAGATTCCGATGCTTCACTTCAGGTTTACTGTATACCTTGGACCTTGTTATTGATGATGAAACACAGAAATTGGATCGGAATTAAATTCAAAAGGCACAATGTCGACTGAAGTACAAGAGGACTGACACCCTAACTTACTTCGATTTGAACCTCTCCTGTGAGTCCAGTTTTAGATTCCGATACTTCACTTCAGGTTTACTGTATCCCTTGGACCTACTTATTGACGAAGAAACACAGAAATTGCATCCGAATTTAATACAAAAGGCACAATGCCGACTTAAGTACAAAAGGACTGACACTCTAACTGTCTATGATTTGAACCTCTCCTGTGAGTCCAGTTTTAGATTCCGATTCTTCACTTCAGGTTTAGTGTATTCCCTTGGACCTTCTTATTGACGATGAAACACAGAAATTGCATTTGAATTTAATAAAAAGGCACAATGCCGACATAAGTACAAGAGGACTGACACTCTAACTTTCTATGATTTGAACCTCTCCTGTGGGTTCAGTTTTAGATTCCAATCCTACACTTTAGGTTTACTGTATACCATGGACCAACTTATTGACTATGAAGCACAGAAGTTGCATCGGAATTAAATACAAAAAGAACAATGCCGACTTAAGTACAAGAGGACTGACACTCTAATTTTCTATGATTTGAACCTCTCCTGTGAGTCCAGTTTTGGATTCCGATGCTTCACTTCAGGTTTACTGTATACCTTGGACCTTCTTATTGACGATTAAACACAGAAATTGCATCGGAATTAAATTCAAAATGCACAATGCCGACTTAAGTACAAGAGGACTGACACTCTAACTTTCTATGATTTGAACCGATCCTGTGAGTCCAGTTTTAGATTCTGATGCTTCACTTCAGGTTTACTGTGTACCTTGGACCTTCTTATTGACGATGAAACACAGAAATTACATCGGAATTAAATTCAAAAGTCACAATGCCGACATAAGTACAAGTGGACGGATACTCTAACTTTCTATGATTTGAACCTCTCCTGTGAGTCAAGTTTTAGATTCCGATGTCTCACTTCAGGTTTACTGTACACCTTGGCCCTTCTTATTGACGATGAAGGACAGAAAATGCATCGGAATTAAATTCAAAAAGCATAATGCCGACTTAAGTACAAGAGGACCGACACTCCAACTTTCTATAATATGAACCTCATCAGTGAGTCCAGTTTTAGATTCCGATGCTTCCCTTCAGGTTTACTGTATACCTTGGACCTTCATATTGACGATGAAACACAGAAATTGCATCGAAATTAAATTCAAAAGGCACAATGCCGACTTAAGTACAAGAGGAATGACACTCTAACTTTCAATGATTTGAACAGCTCCTGTGAGTCCAGTTTTAGATTCCGATGCTTCACTTCAGGTTTACTGTATACCTTGGACCTTCTTATTGACGATGAAACACAGAAATCGCATCGGAATTAAATTCAAAAGTCACAATGCCGACTTAATTGCAAGAGGACGGATACTCTAATTTTCTATGATTTGAATCTCTCCTGTGAGTCCAGTTTTGGATTCCGATGCTTCACTTCAGGTTTACTGTATACCTTGGACCTTCTTATTGACTATGAAACACACAAATTGCATCGGAATTACATTCAAAAGGCACACATGCCGACTTAAGTACAAGAGGACTGACACTCTAACTTTCTATGATTTCAACCTCTGCTTTGAGTCCAGTTTTAGATTCCGATGCTTCACTTCAGGTTTACTGTATACCTTGGACCTTGTTATTGATGATGAAACACAGAAATTGGATCGGAATTAAATTCAAAAGGCACAATGTCGACTGAAGTACAAGAGGACTGACACCCTAACTTACTTCGATTTGAACCTCTCCTGTGAGTCCAGTTTTAGATTCCGATACTTCACTTCAGGTTTACTGTATCCCTTGGACCTACTTATTGACGAAGAAACACAGAAATTGCATCCGAATTTAATACAAAAGGCACAATGCCGACTTAAGTACAAAAGGACTGACACTCTAACTGTCTATGATTTGAACCTCTCCTGTGAGTCCAGTTTTAGATTCCGATTCTTCACTTCAGGTTTAGTGTATTCCTTGGACCTTCTTATTGACGATGAAACACAGAAATTGCATTTGAATTTAATAAAAAGGCACAATGCCGACATAAGTACAAGAGGACTGACACTCTAACTTTCTATGATTTGAACCTCTCCTGTGGGTTCAGTTTTAGATTCCAATCCTACACTTTAGGTTTACTGTATACCATGGACCAACTTATTGACTATGAAGCACAGAAGTTGCATCGGAATTAAATACAAAAAGAACAATGCCGACTTAAGTACAAGAGGACTGACACTCTAATTTTCTATGATTTGAACCTCTCCTGTGAGTCCAGTTTTGGATTCCGATGCTTCACTTCAGGTTTACTGTATACCTTGGACCTTCTTATTGACGATTAAACACAGAAATTGCATCGGAATTAAATTCAAAATGCACAATGCCGACTTAAGTACAAGAGGACTGACACTCTAACTTTCTATGATTTGAACCGATCCTGTGAGTCCAGTTTTAGATTCTGATGCTTCACTTCAGGTTTACTGTGTACCTTGGACCTTCTTATTGACGATGAAACACAGAAATTACATCGGAATTAAATTCAAAAGTCACAATGCCGACATAAGTACAAGTGGACGGATACTCTAACTTTCTATGATTTGAACCTCTCCTGTGAGTCAAGTTTTAGATTCCGATGTCTCACTTCAGGTTTACTGTACACCTTGGCCCTTCTTATTGACGATGAAGGACAGAAAATGCATCGGAATTAAATTCAAAAAGCATAATGCCGACTTAAGTACAAGAGGACCGACACTCCAACTTTCTATAATATGAACCTCATCAGTGAGTCCAGTTTTAGATTCCGATGCTTCCCTTCAGGTTTACTGTATACCTTGGACCTTCATATTGACGATGAAACACAGAAATTGCATCGAAATTAAATTCAAAAGGCACAATGCCGACTTAAGTACAAGAGGAATGACACTCTAACTTTCAATGATTTGAACAGCTCCTGTGAGTCCAGTTTTAGATTCCGATGCTTCACTTCAGGTTTACTGTATACCTTGGACCTTCTTATTGACGATGAAGCACAGAAATTGCATCGGAATTAATTTCAAAAGGCAGAAAGCCGACTTAAGTACTAGAGGACTGACACTCTAACTGTCTATGAATTCGACCTCTCCTGTGAGTCCAGTTTTGGATTCCGATGCTTCACTTCAAGTTTGATGTATACCTTGGACCTACTTATTGACGATGAAACACAGATATTGCATCTAAATTAAATTCAAAAGCCACAATGCCGACTTAAGTACATGATGTCAGACACTCTAACTTTCTATGATTTGAACATCTCCTGTGAGTCCAGTTTTAGATTCCGATGCTTCACTTCAGGTTTACTGTATACCTTGTACCTTCTTGTTGACGCTGAAGCACAGAAAATTCATCGGAATTAAATTTAAAAGGCACAATGCCGACTTAAGTACAAAACGACTGACACTCTAACCTTCTTTGATTTGAACCTCTCGTGTGAGTTTAGTTTTAGATTCCGATGCTTCACTTCAGGTTTACTGTGTACCTTGGACCTTCTTATTGACGATGAAGCACAGAAATAGCTTCGGAATTAAATTCAAAAGTCACAATGCCGTCTTAATTACAAGAGGACGGATGCTCTAACTTTCTATGATTTGAAACCCTCCTGTGAGGCCAGTTTCAGATTCCGATGCTTCACTTCAGGTTTACTGTATACGTTGGACCTTCTTATTGACGATGAAGCACAGAAAATACATCGGAATTATATTCAAAAGGGACAATGCTGACTTAAGTACAAGAGGACCGACACTCCAACTTTCTATGATTTGAATCTCTCCTGTGAGTCCAGTTTCGGATTCCGATGCTTCACTTCACGTTTACTGTATACCTTTGACCTTCTTATTGACGATGAAACACAGTAATTGCATCTAAATTAAATTCAAAAGCCACAATGCCGACTTAAGTACAAGATGTCAGACACTCTAACTTTCTATGATTTGAACTTCTCCTGTGAGTCCAGTTTTAGATTCCGATGCTTCACTTCAGGTTTACTGTATACCTTGTACCTTCTTGTTGACGATGAAGCACAGAAAATTCATCGGAATTAAATTTAAAAGGCACAATGCCGACTTAAGTACAAGAGGACTGACACTCTAACCTTCTTTGATTTGAACCTCTCGTGTGAGTTTAGTTTTAGATTTCGATGCTTCACTTCAGGTTTACTGTATACCTTGGACCTTCTTATTGACGATGAAGCACAGAAATAGCTTCGGAATTAAATTCAAAAGTCACAATGCCGTCTTAATTACAAGAGGACGGATACTCTAACTTTCTATGATTTGAAACCCTCCTGTGAGGCCAGTTTCAGATTCCGATGCTTCACTTCAGGTTTACTGTATACCTTGGACCTTCTTATTGACGATGAAGCACAGAAAATACATCGGAATTATATTCAAAAGGCACAATGCTGACTTAAGTACAAGAGGACCGACACTCGAACTTTCTATGATTTGAACCTCTCCTGTGAGTCCAGTTTCGGATTCCGATGCTTCACTTCACGTTTACTGTATACCTTGGACCTTCTTATTGACGACGAAACACATTAATTGCATCGGAATTAAATTAAAAAGGCACAATGTCGACTGATGTACAAGAGGACTGACACCCTAACTTTCTATGATTTGAACCTCTCCTGTGAGTCCAGTTTTAGATTCCGATGCTTCACTTCAGGTTTACTGTATACCTTGGACATTCTTATTGACGATGAAACACAGAAATTGCATCGGAATTAAATTCAAAAGCCACAATGCCTACTTAAGTACAAGGGGTCAGACACTAAAACTTTCTATGATTTGATCCTCTCCAGTGATTCCAGTTTTAGATTCCGATGCTTCCCTTCCGGTTTACTGTATAGCTTGGACCTTCATATTTACATTGAAACACAGAAATTGCATCGGAATTAAATTCAAATGGCACAATGCCGACTTAAGTACAAGAGGACTGCCACTCTAACGTTCTATGATTTGAACCTCTCCTGTGAGTCCAGTTTTAGATTCCGATACTTCACTTCAGGTTAACTGTAACCCTTCTACCTTCTTATTGACGAAGGAACACAGAAATAGCATCCGAATTTAATACAAAAGGGACAATGCCGACTTAAGTACAAAAGGACTGACACCCTAACTTTCTATGATTTGAACATCTCCTGTGAGTCCAGTTTTAGATTCCGATGCTTCACTTCAGGTTTAGTGTATCCCTTGGACCTTTTTATTGACGATGAAACACAGAAATTGCATCGGAATTACATTCAAAAGACACAATGCCGACTTAAGTACAAGAGGACAGACACTCTAACTTTCTATGATTTGAACCTCTGCTGTGAGTCGAGTTTTAGATTCCGATGCTTCACTTCAGGTTTACTGTATACCTTGGACCTTCTTATTGACGATGAAACACAGAAATCGCATCGGAATTAAATTCAAAAGTCACAATGCCGACTTAATTACAAGAGGACGTATACTCTAATTTTCTATGATTTGAACCCATCCTGTGAGTCCAGTTTTAGATTCCGATGCTTCACTTCAGGTTTACTGTATACCTTGGACCTTCTTATTGACGATGAAGCACAGAAAATGCATCGGAATTACATTCAAAAGGCACAATGCCGACTTCAGTACAAGAGGACCGACACTCCAACTTTCTATCATATGAACCTCTTCAGTGAGTCCAGTTTTAGATTCCGATGCTTCCCTTCAGGTTTACTGTATACCTTGGACCTTCATATTGACGATGAAACACAGAAATTGCATCGAAATTAAATTCAAAAGGCAGAATGCCGACATAAGTACAAGAGGAATGACACTCTAACTTTCAATGATTTGAACAGCTCCTGTGAGTCAAGTTTTAGATTCCGATGCTTCACTTCAGGTTTACTGTATACCTTGGACGTTCTTATTGACGAAGAAACACAGAAATTGCATCCGAATTTAATACAAAATGCACAATGCCGACTTAAGTACAAAAGGACTGACACTCTAACTGTCTATGATTTGAACCTCTCCTGTGAGTCCAGTTTTAGATTCCGATGCTTCACTTCAGGTTTAGTGTATCCCTTGGACCTTCTTATTGACGATGAAACACAGAAATTGCATCTGAATTTAATAAAAAGGCACAATGCCGACATAAGTACAAGAGGGCTGACACTCTAACTTTCTATGATTTGAACCTCTCCTGTGGGTCCAGTTTTAGATTCCAATCCTACACTTTAGGTTTACTGTATACCATGGACCACTTTATTGACTATGAAGCACAGGAGTTGCATCGGAATTAAATACAAAAAGAACAATACCGACTTAAGTACAAGAGGACTGACACTCTAATTATCTATGATTTGAACCTCTCCTGTGAGTCCAGTTTTGGATTCCGATGCTTCACTTCAGGTTTACTGTATACCTTGGACCTTCTTATTGACGATGAAACACAGAAATTGCATCGGAATTAAATTCAAAAGGCACAATGCCGACTTAAGTACAAGAGGACTGACACTCAAACTTTCTATGATTTGAACCGCTCCTGTGAGTCCAGTTTTAGATTCTGATGCTTCACTTCAGGTTTACTGTATACCTTGGACCTTCTTATTGACGATGAAACTCAGAAATTACATCGGAATTAAATTCAAAAGTCACAATGCCGACATAAGTACAAGAGGACGGATACTCTAACTTTCTATGATTTGAACCTCTCCTGTGAGTCAAGTTTTAGATTCCGATGCCTCACTTCAGGTTTACTGTACACCTTGGCCCTTCTTATTGACGATGAGGGACAGAAAATGCATCGGAATTAAATTCAAAAAGCACAATGCCGACTTAAGTACAAGTGGACCGACACTCCAACTTTCTATCATATGAACCTCTTCAGTGAGTCCAGTTTTAGATTCCGATGCTTCCCTTCAGGTTTACTGTATACGTTGGACCTTCATATTGACGATGAAACACAGAAATTGCATCGAAATTAAATTCAAAAGGCACAATGCCGACTTAAGTACAAGAGCAATGACACTCTAACTTTCAATGATTTGAACAGCTCCTGTGAGTCCAGTTTTATATTCGGATGCTTCACTTCAGGTTTACTGTATACCTTCGACCTCCTTATTGACGATGAAGCACAGAAATTGCATCGGAATTAATTTCAAAAGGCAGAAAGCCGACTTAAGTACAAGAGGACTGACACTCTAACTGTCTATGAATTCGACCTCTCCTGTGAGTCCAGTTTTGGATTCCGATGCTTCACTTCAAGTTTGATGTATACCTTGGACCTACTTATTGACGATGAAACACAGATATTGCATCTAAATTAAATTCAAAAGCCACAATGCCGACTTAAGTACATGATGTCAGACACTCTAACTTTCTATGATTTGAACATCTCCTGTGAGTCCAGTTTTAGATTCCGATGCTTCACTTCAGGTTTACTGTATACCTTGTACCTTCTTGTTGACGCTGAAGCACAGAAAATTCATCGGAATTAAATTTAAAAGGCACAATGCCGACTTAAGTACAAAACGACTGACACTCTAACCTTCTTTGATTTGAACCTCTCGTGTGAGTTTAGTTTTAGATTCCGATGCTTCACTTCAGGTTTACTGTGTACCTTGGACCTTCTTATTGACGATGAAGCACAGAAATAGCTTCGGAATTAAATTCAAAAGTCACAATGCCGTCTTAATTACAAGAGGACGGATGCTCTAACTTTCTATGATTTGAAACCCTCCTGTGAGGCCAGTTTCAGATTCCGATGCTTCACTTCAGGTTTACTGTATACGTTGGACCTTCTTATTGACGATGAAGCACAGAAAATACATCGGAATTATATTCAAAAGGCACAATGCTGACTTAAGTACAAGAGGACCGACACTCCAACTTTCTATGATTTGAATCTCTCCTGTGAGTCCAGTTTCGGATTCCGATGCTTCACTTCACGTTTACTGTATACCTTTGACCTTCTTATTGACGATGAAACACAGTAATTGCATCTAAATTAAATTCAAAAGCCACAATGCCGACTTAAGTACAAGATGTCAGACACTCTAACTTTCTATGATTTGAACTTCTCCTGTGAGTCCAGTTTTAGATTCCGATGCTTCACTTCAGGTTTACTGTATACCTTGTACCTTCTTGTTGACGATGAAGCACAGAAAATTCTTCGGAATTAAATTTAAAAGGCACAATGCCGACTTAAGTACAAGAGGACTGACACTCTAACCTTCTTTGATTTGAACCTCTCGTGTGAGTTTAGTTTTAGATTTCGATGCTTCACTTCAGGTTTACTGTATACCTTGGACCTTCTTATTGACGATGAAGCACAGAAATAGCTTCGGAATTAAATTCAAAAGTCACAATGCCGTCTTAATTACAAGAGGACGGATACTCTAACTTTCTATGATTTGAAACCCTCCTGTGAGGCCAGTTTCAGATTCCGATGCTTCACTTCAGGTTTACTGTATACCTTGGACCTTCTTATTGACGATGAAGCACAGAAAATACATCGGAATTATATTCAAAAGGCACAATGCTGACTTAAGTACAAGAGGACCGACACTCGAACTTTCTATGATTTGAACCTCTCCTGTGAGTCCAGTTTCGGATTCCGATGCTTCACTTCACGTTTACTGTATACCTTGGACCTTCTTATTGACGACGAAACACATTAATTGCATCGGAATTAAATTAAAAAGGCACAATGTCGACTGATGTACAAGAGGACTGACACCCTAACTTTCTATGATTTGAACCTCTCCTGTGAGTCCAGTTTTAGATTCCGATGCTTCACTTCAGGTTTACTGTATACCTTGGACATTCTTATTGACGATGAAACACAGAAATTGCATCGGAATTAAATTCAAAAGCCACAATGCCTACTTAAGTACAAGGGGTCAGACACTAAAACTTTCTATGATTTGATCCTCTCCAGTGATTCCAGTTTTAGATTCCGATGCTTCCCTTCCGGTTTACTGTATAGCTTGGACCTTCATATTTACATTGAAACACAGAAATTGCATCGGAATTAAATTCAAATGGCACAATGCCGACTTAAGTACAAGAGGACTGCCACTCTAACGTTCTATGATTTGAACCTCTCCTGTGAGTCCAGTTTTAGATTCCGATACTTCACTTCAGGTTAACTGTAACCCTTCTACCTTCTTATTGACGAAGGAACACAGAAATAGCATCCGAATTTAATACAAAAGGGACAATGCCGACTTAAGTACAAAAGGACTGACACCCTAACTTTCTATGATTTGAACATCTCCTGTGAGTCCAGTTTTAGATTCCGATGCTTCACTTCAGGTTTAGTGTATCCCTTGGACCTTTTTATTGACGATGAAACACAGAAATTGCATCGGAATTACATTCAAAAGACACAATGCCGACTTAAGTACAAGAGGACAGACACTCTAACTTTCTATGATTTGAACCTCTGCTGTGAGTCGAGTTTTAGATTCCGATGCTTCACTTCAGGTTTACTGTATACCTTGGACCTTCTTATTGACGATGAAACACAGAAATCGCATCGGAATTAAATTCAAAAGTCACAATGCCGACTTAATTACAAGAGGACGTATACTCTAATTTTCTATGATTTGAACCCATCCTGTGAGTCCAGTTTTAGATTCCGATGCTTCACTTCAGGTTTACTGTATACCTTGGACCTTCTTATTGACGATGAAGCACAGAAAATGCATCGGAATTACATTCAAAAGGCACAATGCCGACTTCAGTACAAGAGGACCGACACTCCAACTTTCTATCATATGAACCTCTTCAGTGAGTCCAGTTTTAGATTCCGATGCTTCCCTTCAGGTTTACTGTATACCTTGGACCTTCATATTGACGATGAAACACAGAAATTGCATCGAAATTAAATTCAAAAGGCAGAATGCCGACATAAGTACAAGAGGAATGACACTCTAACTTTCAATGATTTGAACAGCTCCTGTGAGTAAAGTTTTAGATTCCGATGCTTCACTTCAGGTTTACTGTATACCTTGGACGTTCTTATTGACGAAGAAACACAGAAATTGCATCCGAATTTAATACAAAATGCACAATGCCGACTTAAGTACAAAAGGACTGACACTCTAACTGTCTATGATTTGAACCTCTCCTGTGAGTCCAGTTTTAGATTCCGATGCTTCACTTCAGGTTTAGTGTATCCCTTGGACCTTCTTATTGACGATGAAACACAGAAATTGCATCTGAATTTAATAAAAAGGCACAATGCCGACATAAGTACAAGAGGGCTGACACTCTAACTTTCTATGATTTGAACCTCTCCTGTGGGTCCAGTTTTAGATTCCAATCCTACACTTTAGGTTTACTGTATACCATGGACCACTTTATTGACTATGAAGCACAGGAGTTGCATCGGAATTAAATACAAAAAGAACAATACCGACTTAAGTACAAGAGGACTGACACTCTAATTATCTATGATTTGAACCTCTCCTGTGAGTCCAGTTTTGGATTCCGATGCTTCACTTCAGGTTTACTGTATACCTTGGACCTTCTTATTGACGATGAAACACAGAAATTGCATCGGAATTAAATTCAAAAGGCACAATGCCGACTTAAGTACAAGAGGACTGACACTCAAACTTTCTATGATTTGAACCGCTCCTGTGAGTCCAGTTTTAGATTCTGATGCTTCACTTCAGGTTTACTGTATACCTTGGACCTTCTTATTGACGATGAAACTCAGAAATTACATCGGAATTAAATTCAAAAGTCACAATGCCGACATAAGTACAAGAGGACGGATACTCTAACTTTCTATGATTTGAACCTCTCCTGTGAGTCAAGTTTTAGATTCCGATGCCTCACTTCAGGTTTACTGTACACCTTGGCCCTTCTTATTGACGATGAGGGACAGAAAATGCATCGAAATTAAATTCAAAAAGCACAATGCCGACTTAAGTACAAGAGGACCGACACTCCAACTTTCTATCATATGAACCTCTTCAGTGAGTCCAGTTTTAGATTCCGATGCTTCCCTTCAGGTTTACTGTATACGTTGGACCTTCATATTGACGATGAAACACAGAAATTGCATCGAAATTAAATTCAAAAGGCACAATGCCGACTTAAGTACAAGAGCAATGACACTCTAACTTTCAATGATTTGAACAGCTCCTGTGAGTCCAGTTTTATATTCGGATGCTTCACTTCAGGTTTACTGTATACCTTCGACCTCCTTATTGACGATGAAGCACAGAAATTGCATCGGAATTAATATCAAAAGGCAGAATGCCGACTTAAGTACAAGAGGACTGACACTCTAACTGTCTATGATTTCAACCTCTCCTGTGAGTCCAGTTTTGGATTCCGATGCTTCACTTCAAGTTTGATGTATACCTTGGACCTACTTATTGACGATGAAACACAGATATTGCATCTAAATAAAATTCAAAAGCCGCAATGCCGACTTAAGTAAAAGATGTCAGACACTCTAACTTTCTATGATTTGAACATCTCCTGTGAGTCCAGTTTTAGATTCCGATGCTTCACTTCAGGTTTACTGTATACCTTGTACCTTCTTGTTGACGATGAAGCACAGAAAATTCATCGGAATTAAATTTAAAATGCACAATGCCGACTTAAGTCCAAAAGGACTGACACTCTAACCTTCTTTGATTTGAACGTCTCGTGTGAGTTTAGTTTTCGATTCCGATGCTTCACTTCAAGTTTACTGAATACCTTGGACCTTCTTATTGACGATGAAGCACAGAAATAGCTTCGGAATTAAATTCAAAAGTCACAATGCCGTCTTAATTACAAGAGGACGGATACTCTAACTTTCTATGATTTGAAACCCTCCTGTGAGGCCAGTTTCAGATTCCGATGCTTCACTTCAGGTTTACTGTATACGTTGGACCTTCTTATTGACGATGAAGCACAGAAAATACATCGGAATTATATTCAAAAGGCACAATGCTGACTTAAGTACAAGAGGACCGACACTCCAACTTTCTATGATTTGAACCTCTCCTGTGAGTCCAGTTTCGGATTCCGATGCTTCACTTCACGTTTACTGTATACCTTGGACCTTCTTATTGACGATGAAACACAGTAATTGCATCTAAATTAAATTCAAAAGCCACAATGCCGACTTAAGTACAAGATGTCAGACACTCTAACTTTCTATGATTTGAACATCTCCTGTGAGTCCAGTTTTAGATTCCGATGCTTCACTTCAGGTTTACTGTATACCTTGTACCTTCTTGTTGACGATGAAGCACAGAAAATTCATCTGAATTAAATTTAAAAGGCACAATGCCGACTTAAGTACAAAAGGACTGACACTCTAACCTTCTTTGATTTGAACCTCTCGTGTGAGTTTAGTTTTAGATTCCGATGCTTCACTTCAGGATTACTGTATACCTTGGACCTTCTTATTGACGATGAAGCACAGAAATAGCTTCGGAATTAAAATCAAAAGTCACAATGCCGTCTTAATTACAAGAGGACGGATACTCTAACTTTCTATGATTTGAAACCCTCCTGTGAGGCCAGTTTCATATTCCGATGCTTCACTTCAGGTTTACTGTATACCTTGGACCTTCTTATTGACGATGAAACACAGTAATTGCATCGGAATTAAATTAAAAAGGCATAATGTCGACTGATGTACAAGAGGACTGACACCCTAACTTTCTATGATTTGAACCTTTCCTGTGAGTCCAGTTTTAGATTCCGATGCTTCACTTCAGGTTTACTGTATACCTTGGACATTCTTATTGACGATGAAACACAGAAATTGCATCGGAATTAAATTCAAAAGCCACAATGCATACTTAAGTACGAGGGGTCAGACCATAAAACTTTCTATGATTTGAACCTCTCCTGTGAGTCCAGTTTTAGATTCCGATGCTTCACTTCAGGTTAACTGCAACCTTTGGACCTTCTCATTGACGATGAAACACAGAAATTGCATCGGAATTAAATTCAAAAGGCACAATGCCGACTTAAGTACAAGAGGACTGACACTCTAACTGTCTATGATTTCAACCTCTCCTGTGAGTCCAGTTTTGGATTACGATGCTTCACTTCAAGTTTGATGTATACCTTGGACCTACTTATTGACGATGAAACACAGATATTGCATCTAAATTAAATTCAAAAGCCACAATGCCGACTTAAGTACAAGATGTCAGACACTCTAACTTTCTATGATTTGAACATCTCCTGTGAGTCCAGTTTTAGATTCCGATGCTTCACTTCAGGTTTACTGTATACCTTGTACCTTCTTGTTGACGATGAAGCACAGAAAATTCATCGGAATTAAATTTAAAAGGCACAATGCCGAATTAAGTACAAAAGGACTGACACTCTAACCTTCTTTGATTTGAACCTCTCGTATGAGTTTAGTTTTAGATTCCGATGCTTCACTTCAGGTTTACTGTATACCTTGGACCTTCTTATTGACGATGAAGCACAGAAATAGCTTCGGAATTAAATTCAAAGTCACAATGCCGTCTTAATTACAAGAGGACGGATACTCTAACTTTCTATGATTTGAAACCCTCCTGTGAGGCCAGTTTCAGATTCCGATGCTTCACTTCAGGTTTACTGTATACGTTGGACCTTCTTATTGACGATGAAGCACAGAAAATACATCGGAATTATATTCAAAAGGCACAATGCTGACTTAAGTACAAGAGGACCGACACTCCACCTTTCTATGATTTGAACCTCTCCTGTGAGTCCAGTTTCGGATTCCGATGCTTCACTTCACGTTTACTGTATACCTTGGACCTTCTTATTGACGATGAAACACAGTAATTGCATCGGAATTAAATTAAAAAGGCACAATGTCTACTGATGTACAAGAGGACTGACACCCTAACTTTCTATGATTTGAACCTCTCCTGTGAGTCCAGTTTTAGATTCCGATGCTTCACTTCAGGTTTACTGTATACCTTGGACATTCTTATTGACGATGAAACACAGAAATTGCATCGGAATTAAATTCAAAAGCCACAATGCCTACTTAAGTACAAGGGGTCAGACACTAAAACTTTCTATGATTTGAACCTCTCCTGTGAGTCCAGTTTTAGATTCCGATGCTTCACTTCAGGTTTAGTGTATCCCTTGGACCTTCTCATTGACGATGAAACACAGAAATTGCATCGGAATGAAATTCAAAAGGCACACTGCCGACTTAAGTACAAGAGGACTGACACTATAACTTTCTATGATTTGAACCTCTCCTGTGAGTTGAGATTTAGATTCCGATGCTACACTTTAGGTTTACTGTATACCTTGGACCTTCATATTGACGATGAAACACAGAAATTGCATCGGAATTAAATTCAAAAGGCACAATGCCGACTTAAGTACAAGAGGACTGACACTCTAATGTTCTATGATTTGAACCTTTCCTGTGAGTCCAGTTTTAGATTCCGATGCTTCACTTCAGGTTTAGTGTATCCCTTGGACATTCTTATTGAGGATGAAACACAGAAAATTGCACCGGAATTACATTCAAAAGGCACAATGCCGACTTAAGTACAAGAGGACTGACACTCTAACTTTCTGTGATTTGAACCTCTGCTGTGAGTCCAGTTTTAGATTACGATGCTTCACTTCAGGTTTACAGTATACCTTGGACCTTCTTATTGACGATGAAACACAGAAAACGCATCGGAATGAAATTCAAAAGTCACAATGCCGACTTAATTACAAGAGGACGGATACTCTAATTTTTTATGATTTGAATCTCTCCTGTGAGTCCAGTTTTGGATTCCGATGCTTCACTTCAGGTTTACTGTATACCTTGGACATTCTTATTGACGATGAAGCACAGAAAATGCATCGGAATTAAATTCAAAACGCACAATGTCGACTGAAGTACAAGAGGACTGACACCCTAACTTACTATGATTTGATTCTCTCCAGTGATTCCAGTTTTAGATTCCGATGCTTCCCTTCCGGTTTACTGTATAGCTTGGACCTTCATATTTACGATGTAACACAGAAATTGCATCGGAATTAAATTCAAAAGGCACAATGCCGACTTAAGTACAAGAGGACTGACATTCTAACGTTCTATGATTTGAACCTCTCCTGTGAGTCCAGTTTTAGATTCCGATACTTCACTTCAGGTTAACTGTTACCCTTCTACCTTCTTATTGACGAAGGAACACAGAAATTGCATCCGAATTTAATACAAAAGGGACAATGCCGATTTCAGTACAAAAGGACTGACACCCTAACTTTCTATGCTTTAAACATCTCCTGTGAGTCCAGTTTTAGATTCCGATGCTTCACTTCAGGTTTAGAGTATCCCTTGGACCTTCTTATTGACGATGAAACACAGATAATGCATCGGAATTACATGCAAAAGGCACAATGCCGACTTAAGTACAAGAGGACTGACACTCTAATTTTCTATGATTTGAACCTCTGCTGAGAGTCGAGTTTTAGATTCCGATGCTTCACTTCAGGTTTACTGTATACCTTGCACCTTCTTATTGACGATGAAACACAGAAATCGCATCGGAATTAAATTCAAAAGTCACAATGCCGACTTAATTACAAGAGGACGGATACTCTAATTTTCTATGATTTGAACCCCTCCTGTGAGTCCAGTTTTAGATTCCGATGCTTCACTTCAGGTTTACTGTATACCTTGGACCTTGTTATTGACGATGAAGCACAGAAAATGCATCGCAATTAAATTCAAAAGGCAAAATGCCGACTTAAGAACTAGAGGACCGACACTCCAACTTTCTATGATTTGAAACACTCCTGTGAGTCCAGTTTTAGATTCCGATGCTTCACTTCAGGTTTACTGTATACCTTGGACCTTCTTATTGATGATGAAACACAGAAATTGGATCGGAAATAAATTCAAAAGGCACAATGTCGACTGAAGTGCCAGAGGACTGACACCCTAACTTTCTACGATATGAACCTTTCCTGTGAGTCCAGTTTTAGATTCCGATACTTCACTTCAGGTTTACTGTATACCTTGGACCTACTTATTGACGAAGAAACACAGAAATTGCATCCGAATTTAATACAAAAGGCACAATGCCGACTTAAGTACAAAAGGACTGACACTCTAACTGTCTATGATTTGAATCTCTCCTGTGAGTCCAGTTTTAGTTTCCGATGCTTCACTTCAGGTTTAGTGTATCCCTTGGACCTTCTTATTGACGATGAAACACAAAAATTGCATCCGAATTTAATACTTAAGGCACAATGCCGTCTTAAGTACAAAACGACTGACACTCTAACTTTCTATGACTTGAACCTCTCCTGTGAGTTGAGTTTTAGATTCCGATGCTTCACTTCTGGTTTACTGTATCCCTTGGACGATCTTATTGACGATGAAACACAGAAATTGCATCTGAATGTAATAAAAAGGCACAATGCCGACATAAGTACAAGAGGACTGAGACTCTAATTTTCTCTGATTTGAACCTTTCCTGTGAGTCCAGTTTTGGATTCCGATGCTTCACCTCAGGTTTACTGTATACCTTGGACCTTCTTATAGCCGATGAACAACAGAAATTGCATCGGAATTACATTCAAAAGGCACAATGCCGACTTAAGTACAAGAGGACTGACACTCTAATGTTCTATGATTTGAACCTTTCCCGTGAGTCCAGTTTTAGATTCCGATGCTTCACTTCAGGTTTAGTGTATCCCTTGGACATTCTTATTGACGATGAAACACAGAAATTGCATCGGAATTACATTCAAAAGGCACAATGCCGACTTAAGTACAAGAGGACTGACACTCTGACTTTCTGTGATTTGAACCTCTGCTGTGAGTCCAGTTTTAGATTCCGATGCTTCACTTCAGGTTTACAGTATACCTTGGACCTTCTTATTGACGATGAAACACAGAAATCGCATCGGAATTAAATTCAAAAGTCACAATGCCGACTTAATAACAAGAGGACGGATACTCTAATTTTCTATGATTTGAATCTCTCCTGTGAGTCCAGTTTTGGATTCCGATGCTTCACTTCAGGTTTACTGTATACCTTGGACCTTCTTATTGACGATGAAACACACAAATTGCATCGGAATTACATTCAAAAGGCACACATGCCGACATAAGTACAAGAGGACTGACACTCTAACTTTCTATGATTTCAACCTCTGCTTTGAAACCAGTTTTAGATTCCGATGCTTCACTTCAGGTTTACTGTATACCTTGGACCTTCTTATTGACGATGAAACACAGAAATCGCATCGGAATTAAATTCAAAATTCACAATGCCGACTTAATTACAAGAGATGGATACTCTAATTTTCTATGATTTGAACCCCGCCTGTGAGTCCAGTATTAGATTCCGAAGCTTCACTTCAGGTTTACTGTATACCTTGGACTTTCTTATTGACGATGAAGCACAGAAAATGCATCGGAATTAAATTCAAAAGGCACAATGTCGACTGAAGTACAAGAGGACTGACACCCTAACTTACTATGATTTGATTCTCTCCAGTGATTCCAGTTTTAGATTCCGATGCTTCCCTTCCGGTTTACTGTATAGCTTGGACCTTCATATTTACGATGTAACACAGAAATTGCATCGGAAGTAAATTCAAAAGGCACAATGCCGACTTAAGTACAAGAGGACTGACACTCTAACGTTCTATGATTTGAACCTCTCCTGTGAGTCCAGTTTTAGATTCCGATACTTCACATCAGGTTAACTGTTACCCTTCTACCTTCTTATTGACGAAGGAACACAGAAATTGCATCCGAATTTAATACAAAAGGACAATGCCGATTTCAGTACAAAAGGACTGACACCCTAACTTTCTATGATTTGAACATCTCCTGTGAGTCCAGTTTTAGATTCCGATGCTTCACTTCAGGTTTAGTGTATCCCTTGGACCTTCTTATTGACGATGAAACACAGATATTGCATCGGAATTACATGCAAAAGGCACAATGCCGACTTAAGTACAAGAGGACTGACACTCTAACTTTCTATGATTTGAACGTCTGCTGTGAGTCGAGTTTTAGATTCCGATGCTTCACTTCAGGTTTACTGTATACCTTGGACCTCCTTATTGACGATGAAACACAGAAATCGCATCGGAATTAAATTCAAAAGTCACAATGCCAACTTAATTACAAGAGGACGGATACTCTAATTTTCTATGGTTTGAACCCCTCCTGTGAGTCCAGTTTTAGATTCCGATGCTTCACTTCAGGTTTACTGTATACCTTGGACCTTCTTATTGACGATGAAGCACAGAAAATACATCGGAATTATATTCAAAAGGCACAATGCTGACTTAAGTACAAGAGGACCGACACTCCAACTTTCTACGATTTGAACCTCTCCTGTGAGTCCAGTTTCAGATTCCGATGCTTCACTTCACGTTTACTGAATACCTTGGACCTTCTTGTTGACGATGAAACACAGTAATTGCATCGGAATTAAATTAAAAAGGCATAATGTCGACTGACGTACAAGAGGACTGACACCCTAACTTTCTATGATTTGAACCTTTCCTGTGAGTCCAGTTTTAGATTCCGATGCTTCACTTCAGGTTTACTGTATACCTTGGACATTCTTATTGACGATGAAACACAGAAATTGCATCGGAATTAAATTCAAAAGCCACAATGCCTACTTAAGTACAAGGGGTCAGACACTAAAACTTTCTATGATTTTAACCGCTCCTGTGAGTCCAGTTTTAGATTCCGATGCTTCACTTCATGTTTACTGTATACCTTGGACCTTCTTATTAACGATGAAGCACAGAAAATGCATCGGAATTAAATTCAAAAGGCACAATGCCGACTTAAGTACAAAAGGACTGACACTCTAACTCTCTTCGATTTGAACCTCTCCTGTGAGTCCAGTTTTAGATTCCGATGCTTCACTTCAGGTTCAGTGTATCCCTTGGACCTTCTCATTGACGATGAAACACAGAAATTGCATCGGAATGAAATTCAAAAGGCACACTGCCGTCTTAAGTACAAGAGGACTGACACTATAACTTTCTATGATTTGAACCTCTCCTGTGAGTTGAGATTTAGATTCCGATGCTACACTTTAGGTTTACCTTATACCTTGGACCTTCATATTGACGATGAAACACAGAAATTGCATCGGAATTAAATTCAAAAGGCACAATGCCGACTTAAGTACAAAAGAACTGATACTCTAACCTTCTTTGATTTGAACCTCTCGTGTGAGTTTAGTTTTAGATTCCGATGCTTCACTTCAGGTTTACTGTATACCTTGGACCTTCTTATTGACGATGAAGCACAGAAATAGCTTCGGAATTAAATTAAAAAGTCACAATGCCGTCTTAATTACAAGAGGACGGATACTCTAACTTTCTATGATTTGAAACCCTCCTGTGAGGCCAGTTTCAGATTCCGATGCTTCACTTCAGGTTTACTGTATACGTTGGACCTTCTTATTGACGATGAAGCACAGAAAATATATCGGAATTATATTCAAAAGGCACAATGCTGACTTAAGTACAAGAGGACCGACACTCCAACTTTCTATGATTTGAACCTCTCCTGTGAGTCCAGTTTCGGATTCCGATGCTTCACTTCACGTTCACTGTATACCTTGGACCTTCTTATTGACGATGAAACACAGTAATTGCATCGGAATTAAATTAAAAAGGCACAATGTCGGCTAATGTACAAGAGGACTGACACCCTAACTTTCTATGATTTGAACCTCTCCTGTGAGTCCAGTTTTAGAATCCGATGCTTCACTTCAGGTTTACTGTATACCTTGGACCTTCTTATTGACGATGAAACACAGAAATCGCATCGGAATGAAATTCAAAAGTCACAATGCCGACTTAATGACAAGAGGACGGATACTCTAATTTTCTATGATTTGAATCTCTCCTGTGAGTCCAGTTTTGGATTCCGATGCTTCACTTGAGGTTTACTGTATACCTTGGACCATCTTATTGACGATGAAACACACAAATTGCATCGGAATTACATTCAAATGGCACACATGCTGACTTAAGTACAAGAGGACTGACACTCTAACTTTCTATGATTTCAACCTCTGCTTTGAGTCCAGTTTTAGATTCCGATGCTTCACTTCAGGTTTACTGTATACCTTGGACCTACTTATTGACGATGAAACACAGAAATCGCATCGGAATGAAATTCAAAAGTCACACTGCCGACTTAAGTACAAGAGGACTGACACTATAACTTTCTATGATTTGAACCTCTCCTGTGAGTTGAGATTTAGATTCCGATGCTACACTTTAGGTTTACTGTATACCTTGGACCTTCATATTGACGATGAAACACAGAAATTGCATCGGAATTAAATTCAAAAGGCACAATGCCGACTTAAGTACAAGAGGACTGACACTCTAATGTTCTATGATTTGAACCTTTCCTGTGAGTCCAGTTTTAGATTCCGATGCTTCACTTCAGGTTTAGTGTATCCCTTGGACATTCTTATTGGCGATGAAACACAGAAATTGCATCGGAATTACATTCAAAAGGCACAATGCCGACTTAAGTACAAGAGGACTGACACTCTAACTTTCTGTGATTTGAACCTCTGCTGTGAGTCCAGTTTTAGATTCCGATGCTTCACTTCAGGTTTACAGTATACCTTGGACCTTCTTATTGACGATGAAACACAGAAATCGCATCGGAATGAAATTCAAAAGTCACAATGCCGACTTAATGACAAGAGGACGGATACTCTAATTTTCTATGATTTGAATCTCTCCTGTGAGTCCAGTTTTGGATTCCGATGCTTCACTTGAGGTTTACTGTATACCTTGGACCATCTTATTGACGATGAAACACACAAATTGCATCGGAATTACATTCAAATGGCACACATGCTGACTTAAGTACAAGAGGACTGACACTCTAACTTTCTATGATTTCAACCTCTGCTTTGAGTCCAGTTTTAGATTCCGATGCTTCACTTCAGGTTTACTGTATACCTTGGACCTACTTATTGACGAAGAAACACAGAAATTGCATCCGAATTTAATACAAAAGGCACAATGCCGACTTAAGTACAAAAGGACTGACACTCTAACTGTCTATGATTTGAATCTCTCCTGTGAGTCCAGTTTTAGTTTCCGATGCTTCACTTCAGGTTTAGTGTATCCCTTGGACCTTCTTATTGACGATGAAACACAAAAATTGCATCCGAATTTAATACTTAAGGCACAATGCCGTCTTAAGTACAAAACGACTGACACTCTAACTTTCTATGACTTGAACCTCTCCTGTGAGTTGAGTTTTAGATTCCGATGCTTCACTTCTGGTTTACTGTATCCCTTGGACGATCTTATTGACGATGAAACACAGAAATTGCATCTGAATGTAATAAAAAGGCACAATGCCGACATAAGTACAAGAGGACTGAGACTCTAATTTTCTCTGATTTGAACCTTTCCTGTGAGTCCAGTTTTGGATTCCGATGCTTCACCTCAGGTTTACTGTATACCTTGGACCTTCTTATAGCCGATGAACAACAGAAATTGCATCGGAATTACATTCAAAAGGCACAATGCCGACTTAAGTACAAGAGGACTGACACTCTAATGTTCTATGATTTGAACCTTTCCCGTGAGTCCAGTTTTAGATTCCGATGCTTCACTTCAGGTTTAGTGTATCCCTTGGACCTTCTTATTGACGATGAAACACAAAGATTGCATCCGAATTTAATACTTAAGGCACAATGCCGTCTTAAGTACAAGACGACTGACACTCTAACTTTCTATGACTTGAACCTCTCCTGTGAGTTCAGTTTTAGATTCCGATGCTTCACTTCTGGTTTACTGTATCCCTTGGACGATCTTATTGACGATGAAACACAGAAATTGCATCTGAATGTAATAAAAAGGCACAATGCCGACATAAGTACAAGAGGATTGAGACTCTAATTTTCTCTGATTTGAACCTTTCCTGTGAGTCCAGTTTTGGATTCCGATGCTTCACCTCAGGTTTACTGTATACCTTGGACCTTCTTATAGCCGATGAACAACAGAAATTGCATCGGAATTACATTCAAAAGGCACAATGCCGACTTAAGTACAAGAGGACTGACACTCTAATGTTCTATGATTTGAACCTTTCCCGTGAGTCCAGTTTTAGATTCCGATGCTTCACTACAGGTTTAGTGTATCCCTTGGACATTCTTATTGACGATGAAACACAGAAATTGCATCGGAATTACATTCAAAAGGCACAATGCCGACTTAAGTACAAGAGGACTGACACTCTGACTTTCTGTGATTTGAACCTCTGCTGTGAGTCCAGTTTTAGATTCCGATGCTTCACTTCAGGTTTACAGTATACCTTGGACCTTCTTATTGACGATGAAACACAGAAATCGCATCGGAATTAAATTCAAAAGTCACAATGCCGACTTAATTACAAGAGGACGGATACTCTAATTTTCTATGATTTGAATCTCTCCTGTGAGTCCAGTTTTGGATTCCGATGCTTCACTTCAGGTTTACTGTATACCTTGGACCTTCTTATTGACGATGAAACACACAAATTGCATCGGAATTACATTCAAAAGGCACACATGCCGACATAAGTACAAGAGGACTGACACTCTAACTTTCTATGATTTCAACCTCTGCTTTGAAACCAGTTTTAGATTCCGATGCTTCACTTCAGGTTTACTGTATACCTTGGACCTTCTTATTGACGATGAAACACAGAAATCGCATCGGAATTAAATTCAAAATTCACAATGCCGACTTAATTACAAGAGATGGATACTCTAATTTTCTATGATTTGAACCCCGCCTGTGAGTCCAGTATTAGATTCCGAAGCTTCACTTCAGGTTTACTGTATACCTTGGACTTTCTTATTGACGATGAAGCACAGAAAATGCATCGGAATTAAATTCAAAAGGCACAATGTCGACTGAAGTACAAGAGGACTGACACCCTAACTTACTATGATTTGATTCTCTCCAGTGATTCCAGTTTTAGATTCCGATGCTTCCCTTCCGGTTTACTGTATAGCTTGGACCTTCATATTTACGATGTAACACAGAAATTGCATCGGAAGTAAATTCAAAAGGCACAATGCCGACTTAAGTACAAGAGGACTGACACTCTAACGTTCTATGATTTGAACCTCTCCTGTGAGTCCAGTTTTAGATTCCGATACTTCACTTCAGGTTAACTGTTACCCTTCTACCTTCTTATTGACGAAGGAACACAGAAATTGCATCCGAATTTAATACAAAAGGGACAATGCCGATTTCAGTACAAAAGGACTGACACCCTAACTTTCTATGATTTGAACATCTCCTGTGAGTCCAGTTTTAGATTCCGATGCTTCACTTCAGGTTTAGTGTATCCCTTGGACCTTCTTATTGACGATGAAACACAGATATTGCATCGGAATTACATGCAAAAGGCACAATGCCGACTTAAGTACAAGAGGACTGACACTCTAACTTTCTATGATTTGAACGTCTGCTGTGAGTCGAGTTTTAGATTCCGATGCTTCACTTCAGGTTTGCTGTATACCTTGGACCTCCTTATTGACGATGAAACACAGAAATCGCATCGGAATTAAATTCAAAAGTCACAATGCCAACTTAATTACAAGAGGACGGATACTCTAATTTTCTATGGTTTGAACCCCTCCTGTGAGTCCAGTTTTAGATTCCGATGCTTCACTTCAGGTTTACTGTATACCTTGGACCTTCTTATTGACGATGAAGCACAGAAAATACATCGGAATTATATTCAAAAGGCACAATGCTGACTTAAGTACAAGAGGACCGACACTCCAACTTTCTACGATTTGAACCTCTCCTGTGAGTCCAGTTTCAGATTCCGATGCTTCACTTCACGTTTACTGAATACCTTGGACCTTCTTGTTGACGATGAAACACAGTAATTGCATCTAAATTAAATTCAAAAGCCACAATGCCGACTTAAGTACAAGATGTCAGACACTCTAACTTTCTATGATTTGAACATCTCCTGTGAGTCCAGTTTTAGATTCCGATGCTTCACTTCAGGTTTACTGTATACCTTGTACCTTCTTGTTGACGATGAAGCACAGAAAATTCATCGGAATTAAATTTAAAAGGCACAATGCCGACTTAAGTACAAAAGGGCTGACACTCTAACCTTCTTTGATTTGAACCTCTCGTGTGAGTTTAGTTTTAGATTCCGATGCCTCACTTCAGGTTTACTGTATACCTTGGACCTTCTTATTGACGATGAAGCACAGAAATAGCTTCGGAATTAAATTCAAAAGTCACAATGCCGTCTTAATTACAAGAGGACGGATACTCTAACTTTCTATGATTTGTAACCCTCCTGTGAGGCCAGTTTTAGATTCCGATGCTTCACTTCAGGTTTACTGTATACCTTGGACCTTCTTATTGACGATGAAGCACAGAAAATACATCGGAATTATATTCAAAAGGCACAATGCTGACTTAAGTACAAGAGGACCGACACTCCAACTTTCTATGATTTGAACCTCTCCTGTGAGTCCAGTTTCGGATTCCGATGCTTCACTTCACGTTTACTGTATACCTTGGACCTTCTTATTGACGATGAAACACAGTAATTGCATCGGAATTAAATTAAAAAGGCATAATGTCGACTGACGTACAAGAGGACTGACACCCTAACTTTCTATGATTTGAACCTTTCCTGTGAGTCCAGTTTTAGATTCCGATGCTTCACTTCACGTTTACTGTATACCTTGGACATTCTTATTGACGATGAAACACAGAAATTGCATCGGAATTAAATTCAAAAGCCACAATGCCTACTTAAGTACAAGGGGTCAGACACTAAAACTTTCTATGATTTTAACCGCTCCTGTGAGTCCAGATTTAGATTCCGATGCTTCACTTCATGTTTACTGTATACCTTGGACCTTCTTATTAACGATGAAGCACAGAAAATGCATCGGAATTAAATTCAAAAGGCACAATGCCGACTTAAGTACAAAAGGACTGACACTCTAACTCTCTTCGATTTGAACCTCTCCTGTGAGTCCAGTTTTAGATTCCGATGCTTCACTTCAGGTTTAGTGTATCCCTTGGACCTTCTCATTGACGATGAAACACAGAAATTGCATCGGAATGAAATTCAAAAGGCACACTGCCGTCTTAAGTACAAGAGGACTGACACTATAACTTTCTATGATTTGAACCTCTCCTGTGAGTTGAGATTTAGATTCCGATGCTACACTTTAGGTTTACTGTATACCTTGGACCTTCATATTGACGATGAAACACAGAAATTGCATCGGAATTAAATTCAAAAGGCACAATGCCGACTTAAGTACAAAAGAACTGATACTCTAACCTTCTTTGATTTGAACCTCTCGTGTGAGTTTAGTTTTAGATTCCGATGCTTCACTTCAGGTTTACTGTATACCTTGGACCTTCTTATTGACGATGAAGCACAGAAATAGCTTCGGAATTAAATTAAAAAGTCACAATGCCGTCTTAATTACAAGAGGACGGATACTCTAACTTTCTATGATTTGAAACCCTCCTGTGAGGCCAGTTTCAGATTCCGATGCTTCACTTCAGGTTTACTGTATACGTTGGACCTTCTTATTGACGATGAAGCACAGAAAATAAATCGGAATTATATTCAAAAGGCACAATGCTGACTTAAGTACAAGAGGACCGACACTCCAACTTTCTATGATTTGAACCTCTCCTGTGAGTCCAGTTTCGGATTCCGATGCTTCACTTCACGTTCACTGTATACCTTGGACCTTCTTATTGACGATGAAACACAGTAATTGCATCGGAATTAAATTAAAAAGGCACAATGTCGGCTAATGTACAAGAGGACTGACACCCTAACTTTCTATGATTTGAACCTCTCCTGTGAGTCCAGTTTTAGATTCCGATGCTTCACTTCAGGTTTACTGTATACCTTGGACATTCTTATTGACGATGAAACACAGAAATTGCATCGGAATTAAATTCAAAAGCAACAATGCCTACTTAAGTACAAGGGGTCAAACACTAAAACTTTCTATGATTTGAGGCTCTCCTGTGAATCCAGTTTTAGATTCCGATGCTTCACTTCTGGTTTAGTGTATCCCTTGGACCTTCTCATTGACGATGAAACACAGAAATTGCATCGGAATGAAATTCAAAAGGCACACTGCCGACTTAAGTACAAGAGGACTGACACTATAACTTTCTATGATTTGAACCTCTCCTGTGAGTTGAGATTTAGATTCCGATGCTACACTTTAGGTTTACTGTATACCTTGGACCTTCATATTGACGATGAAACACAGAAATTGCATCGGAATTAAATTCAAAAGGCACAATGCCGACTTAAGTACAAGAGGACTGACACTCTAATGTTCTATGATTTGAACCTTTCCTGTGAGTCCAGTTTTAGATTCCGATGCTTCACTTCAGGTTTAGTGTATCCCTTGGACATTCTTATTGGCGATGAAACACAGAAATTGCATCGGAATTACATTCAAAAGGCACAATGCCGACTTAAGTACAAGAGGACTGACACTCTAACTTTCTGTGATTTGAACCTCTGCTGTGAGTCCAGCTTTAGATTCCGATGCTTCACTTCAGGTTTACAGTATACCTTGGACCTTCTTATTGACGATGAAACACAGAAATCGCATCGGAATGAAATTCAAAAGTCACAATGCCGACTTAATGACAAGAGGACGGATACTCTAATTTTCTATGATTTGAATCTCTCCTGTGAGTCCAGTTTTGGATTCCGATGCTTCACTTGAGGTTTACTGTATACCGTGGACCATCTTATTGACGATGAAACACACAAATTGCATCGGAATTACATTCAAATGGCACACATGCTGACTTAAGTACAAGAGGACTGACACTCTAACTTTCTATGATTTCAACCTCTGCTTTGAGTCCAGTTTTAGATTCCGATGCTTCACTTCAGGTTTACTGTATACCTTGGACCTTCTTATTGACGATGAAACACAGAAATCGCGTCGGAATTAAATTCAAAAGTCACAATGCCGACTTAATTATAAGAGACGGATACTCTAATTTTCTATGATTTGAACCCCGCCTGTGAGTCCAGTATTAGATTCCGATGCTTCACTTCAGGTTTACTGTATACCTTGGACTTTCTTATTGACGATGAAGCACAGAAAATGCATCGGAATTAAATTCAAAAGGCACAATGTCGACTGAAGTACAAGAGGACTGACACCCTAACTTACTATGATTTGATTCTCTCCAGTGATTCCAGTTTTAGATTCCGATGCTTCCCTTCCGGTTTACTGTATAGCTTGGACCTTCATATTTACTATGTAACACAGAAATTGCATCGGAATTAAATTCAAAAGGCACAATGCCGACTTAAGTACAAAAGAACTGATACTCTAACTTTCTATGATTTGAATCTCTCCTGTGAGTCCAGTTTTAGATTCCGATACTTCACTTCAGGTTAACTGTTACCCTTCTACCTTCTTATTGACGAAGGAACACAGAAATTGCATCCGAATTTAATACAAAAGGGACAATGCCGATTTCAGTACAAAAGGACTGACACCCTAACTTTCTATGCTTTGAACATCTCCTGTGAGTCCAGTTTTAGATTCCGATGCTTCACTTCAGGTTTAGTGTATCCCTTGGACCTTCTTATTGACGATGAAACACAGATATTGCTTCGGAATTACATGCAAAAGGCACAATGCCGACTTAAGTACAAGAGAACTGACACTCTAACTTTCTATGATTTGAACCTCTGCTGTGAGTCGAGTTTTAGATTCCGATGCTTCACTTCAGGTTTACTGTATACCTTGCACCTTCTTATTGACGATGAAACACAGAAATCGCATCGGAATTAAATTCAAAAGTCACAATGCCGACTTAATTACAAGAGGACGGATACTCTAATTTTCTATGATTTGAACCCCTCCTGTGAGTCCAGTTTTAGATTCCGATGCTTCACTTCAGGTTTACTGTATACCTTGGACCTTGTTATTGACGATGAAGCACAGAAAATGCATCGCAATTAAATTCAAAAGGCACAATGCCTACTAAAGAACTAGAGGACCGACACTCCAACTTTCTATGATTTGAAACACTCCTGTGAGTCCAGTTTTAGATTCCGATGCTTCACTTCAGGTTTACTGTATACCTTGGACCTTCGTATTGATGATGAAACACAGAAATTGCATCCGAATTTAATACAAAAGGCACAATGCCGACTTAAGTACAAAAGGACTGACACTCTAACTGTCTATGATTTGAATCTCTCCTGTGAGTCCAGTTTTAGTTTCCGATGTTTCACTTCAGGTTTAGTGTATCCCTTGGACCTTCTTATTGACGATGAAACACAAAAATTTCATCCGAATTTAATACTTAAGGCACAATGCCGTCTTAAGTACAAGACGACTGACACTCTAACTTTCTATGACTTGAACCTCTCCTGTGAGTTCAGTTTCAGATTCCGATGCTTCACTTCTGGTTTACTGTATCCCTTGGACGATCTTATTGACGATGAAACACAGAAATTGCATCTGAATGTAATAAAAAGGCACAATGCCGACATAAGTACAAGAGGACTGAGACTCTAATTTTCTATGATTTGAACCTCTCCTGTGAGTCCAGTTTTGGATTCCGATGCTTCACTTCAGGTTTACTGTATACCTTGGACCTTCTTATAGCCGATGAACAACAGAAATTGCATCGGAATTAAATTCAAAAGGCACAATGCCGACTTAAGAACAAGGGGACTGACGGGACTGACACTCTAACTTTCTATGATTTGAACCTCTCCTGTGAGTCAAGTTTTAGATTCCGATACCTCACTTCAGTTTTACCGTACACCTTGGACCTTCGTATTGACGATGAAGGACAGAAAATACATCGGAATTAAATTCAAAAGGCACAATGCCGACTTAAGTACAAGACGACCGACACTCCAACTTTCTATCATATGAACCTCTCCAGTGAGTCCAGTTTTAGATTCCGATGCTTCCCTTCAGGTTAACTGTATACCTTGGACCTTCATATTGACGATGAAACACAGAAATTGCATCGGAATTAAATTCAAAAGGCACAATGCCGACTTAAGTACAAGAGGACTGACACTCTAATGTTCTATGATTTGAACCTTTCCTGTGAGTCCAGTTTTAGATTCCGATGCTTCAGGTTTAGTGTATCCCTTGGACATTCTTATTGACGATGAAACACAGAAATTGCATCGGAATTACATTCAAAAGGCACAATGCCGACTTAAGTACAAGATGACTGACACTCTAACTTTCTGTGATTTGAATCTCTGCTCTGAGTCCAGTTTTAGATTCCGATGCTTCACTTCAGGTTTACAGTATACCTTGGACCTTCTTATTGACGATGAAACACAGAAATCGCATCGGAATTAAATTCAAAAGTCACAATGCCGACTTAATTACAAGAGGACGGATACTCTAAGTTTCTATGATTTGATTCTTTCCTGTGAGTCCAGTTTTGGATTCCGATGCTTCACTTCAGGTTTACTGTATACCTTGGACCTACTTATTGACGATGAAACACACAAATTGCATCGGAATTACATTCACAAGGCACACATGCCGACTTAAGTACAAGAGGACTGACACCCTAACTTACTATGATTTGATTCTCTCCAGTGATTCCAGTTTTAGATTCCGATGCTTCCCTTCCGGTTTACTGTATAGCTTGGACCTTCATATTTACGATGTAACACAGAAATTGCATCGGAAGTAAATTCAAAAGGCACAATGCCGACTTAAGTACAAGAGGACTGACACTCTAACGTTCTATGATTTGAACCTCTCCTGTGAGTCCAGTTTTAGATTCCGATACTTCACTTCAGGTTAACTGTTACCCTTCTACCTTCTTATTGACGAAGGAACACAGAAATTGCATCCGAATTTAATACAAAAGGGACAATGCCGATTTCTGTACAAAAGGACTGACACCCTAACTTTCTATGATTTGAACATCTCCTGTGAGTCCAGTTTTAGATTCCGATGCTTCACTTCAGGTTTAGTGTATCCCTTGGACCTTCTTATTGACGATCAAACGCAGATATTGCATCGGAATTACATGCAAAAGGCACAATGCCGACTTAAGCACAAGAGGACTGACACTCTAACTTTCTATGATTTGAACCTCTGCTGTGAGTCGAGTTTTAGATTCCGATGCTTCACTTCAGGTTTACTGTATACCTTGGACCTTCTTATTGACGATGAAACACAGAAATCGCATCGGAATTAAATTCAAAAGTCACAATGCCGACTTAATTACAAGAGGACGGATACTCTAATTTTCTATGGTTTGAACCCCTCCTGTGAGTCCAGTTTTAGATTCCGATGCTTCACTTCAGGTTTACTGTATACCTTGGACCTTGTTATTGACGATGAAGCACAGAAAATGCATCGCAATTAAATTCAAAAGGCACAATGCCGACTTAAGAACTAGAGGATCGACACTCCAACTTTCTATGATTTGAAACACTCCTGTGAGTCCAGTTTTAGATTCCGATGCTTCACTTCAGGTTTACTGTATACCTTGGACCTTCTTATTGATGATGAAACACAGAAATTGGATCGGAATTAAATTCAAAAGGCACAATGTCGACTGAAGTACAAGAGGACTGACACTCTAACTGTCTATGATTTGAACCTTCCTGTGAGTCCAGTTTTAGTTTCCGATGCTTCACTTCAGGTTTAATGTATCCCTTGGACCTTCTTACTGACGATGAAACACAAAGATTGCATCCGAATTTAATACTTAAGGCACAATGCCGTCTTAAGTACAAGACGACTGACACTCTAACTTTCTATGACTTGAACCTCTCCTGTGAGTTCAGTTTTAGATTCCGATGCTTCACTTCTGGTTTACTGTATCCCTTGGACGATCTTATTGACGATGAAACACAGAAATTGCATCTGAATGTAATAAAAAGGCACAATGCCGACATAAGTACAAGAGGACTGAGACTCTAATTTTCTATGATTTGAAACTCTCCTGTGAGTCCAGTTTTGGATTCCGATGCTTCACTTCAGGTTTACTGTATACCTTGAACCTTCTTATAGCCGATGAACAACAGAAATTGCATCGGAATTAAATTCAAAAAGTACAATGCCGACTTAAGTACAAGGGGACTGACACTCTAACTTTCTATGATTTGAACCGCTCCTGTGAGTCCAGTTTTAGATTCTGATGCTTCACTCCTGGTTTACTGTATACCTTGGACCTTCGTATTGACGATGAAGGACAGAAAATTCATCGGAATTAAATTCAAAAGGCACAATGCCGACTTAAGTACAAGAGGACCGACACTCCAACTTTCTATCATATGAACCTCTCCAGTGAGTCCAGTTTTAGATTCCGATGCTTCCCTTTAGGTTTACTGTATACCTTGGACCTTCATATTGACGATGAAACACAGAAATTGCATCGGAATTAAATTCAAATGCAAAATGCCAACTTAAGTACAAGAGGAATGACACTCTAACTTTCTATGATTTGAACAGCTCCTGTGAGTCTAGTTTTAGATTCCGATGCTTCACTTCAGGTTTACTGTATACATTGGACCTTCTCATTGACGATGAAGCACAGAAATTGCATCGGAATTAAATACAAAATGCAGAATGCCGACTTAAGTACAAGAGGACTGACACTCTAACTGTCTATGATTTCAACCTCTCCTGTGAGTCCAGTTTTGGATTCCGATGCTTCACTTCAGGTTTTTATGAATACCTTGGACCTACTTATTGACGATGAAACACAGATATTGCATCTAAATTAAATTCAAATGCCACAATCCCGACTTAAGTACAAGATGTCAGACACTCTAACATTCTATGATTTGAGCATCTCCTGTGAGTCGAGTTTTAGATTCCGATGCTTCACTTCAGGTTTACTGTATACCTTGCACCTTCTTATTGGCGATGAAACACAGAAATCGCATCGGAATTAAATTCAAAAGTCACAATGCCGACTTAATTACAAGAGGACGGATACTCTAATTTTCTATGATTTGAACCCCTCCTGTGAGTCCAGTTTTAGATTCCGATGCTTCACTTCAGGTTTACTGTATACCTTGGACCTTCGTATTGATAATGAAACACAGAAATTGCATCCGAATTTAATACAAAAGGCACAATGCCGACTTAAGTACAAAAGGACTGACACTCTAACTGTCTATGATTTGAATCTCTCCTGTGAGTCCAGTTTTAGTTTCCGATGTTTCACTTCAGGTTTAGTGTATCCCTTGGACCTTCTTATTGACGATGAAACACAAAAATTTCATCCGAATTTAATACTTAAGGCACAATGCCGTCTTAAGTACAAGACGACTGACACTCTAACTTTCTATGACTTGAACCTCTCCTGTGAGTTCAGTTTCAGATTCCGATGCTTCACTTCTGGTTTACTGTATCCCTTGGACGATCTTATTGACGATGAAACACAGAAATTGCATCTGAATGTAATAAAAAGGCACAATGTCGACATAAGTACAAGAGGACTGAGACTCTAATTTTCTATGATTTGAACCTCTCCTGTGAGTCCAGTTTTGGATTCCGATGCTTCACTTCAGGTTTACTGTGTACCTTGGACCTTCTTATAGCCGATGAACAACAGAAATTGCATCGGAATTAAATTCAAAAGGCACAATGCCGACTTAAGAATAAGGGGACTGATGGGACTGACACTCTAACTTTCTATGATTTGAACCTCTCCTGTGAGTCAAGTTTTAGATTCCGATACCTCACTTCAGTTTTACCGTATACCTTGGACCTTCGTATTGACGATGAAGGACAGAAAATACATCGGAATTAAATTCAAAAGGCACAATGCCGACTTAATTACAAGACGACCGACACTCCAACTTTCTATCATATGAACCTCTCCAGTGAGTCCAGTTTTAGATTCCGATGCTTCCCTTCAGGTTAACTGTATACCTTGGACCTTCATATTGACGATGAAACACAGAAATTGCATCGGAATTAAATTCAAAAGGCACAATGCCGACTTAAGTACAAGAGGACTGACACTCTAATGTTCTATGATTTGAACCTTTCCTGTGAGTCCAGTTTTAGATTCCGATGCTTCACTTCAGGTTTAGTGTATCCCTTGGACATTTTTATTGACGATGAAACACAGAAATTGCATCGGAATTACATTCAAAAGGCACAATGCCGACTTAAGTACAAGATGACTGACACTCTAACTTTCTGTGATTTGAATCTCTGCTGTGAGTCCAGTTTTAGATTCCGATGCTTCACTTCAGGTTTACAGTATACCTTGGACCTTCTTATTGACGATGAAACACAGAAATCGCCTCGGAATTAAATTCAAAAGTCACAATGCCGACTTAATTACAAGAGGACGGATACTCTAAGTTTCTATGATTTGATTCTTTCCTGTGAGTCCAGTTTTGGATTCCGATGCTTCACTTCAGGTTTACTGTATACCTTGGACCTACTTATTGACGATGAAACACACAAATTGCATCGGAATTACATTCACAAGGCACACATGCCGACTTAAGTACAAGAGGACTGACACCCTAACTTACTATGATTTGATTCTCTCCAGTGATTCCAGTTTTAGATTCCGATGCTTCCCTTCCGGTTTACTGTATAGCTTGGACCTTCATATTTACGATGTAACACAGAAATTGCATCGGAAGTAAATTCAAAAGGCACAATGCCGACTTAAGTACAAAAGGACTGACACTCTAACGTTCTATGATTTGAACCTCTCCTGTGAGTCCAGTTTTAGATTCCGATACTTCACTTCAGGTTAACTGTTACCCTTCTACCTTCTTATTGACGAAGGAACACAGAAATGGCATCCGAATTTAATACAAAAGGGACAATGCCGATTTCTGTACAAAAGGACTGACACCCTAACTTTCTATGATTTGAACATCTCCTGTGAGTCCAGTTTTAGATTCCGATGCTTCACTTCAGGTTTAGTGTATCCCTTGGACCTTCTTATTGACGATCAAACACAGATATTGCATCGGAATTACATGCAAAAGGCACAATGCCGACTTAAGTACAAGAGGACTGACACTCTAACTTTCTATGATTTGAACCTCTGCTGTGAGTCGAGTTTTAGATTCCGATGCTTCACTTCAGGTTTACTGTATACCTTGGACCTTCTTATTGACGATGAAACACAGAAATCGCATCGGAATTAAATTCAAAAGTCACAATGCCGACTTAATTACAAGAGGACGGATACTCTAATTTTCTATGGTTTGAACCCCTCCTGTGAGTCCAGTTTTAGATTCCGATGCTTCACTTCAGGTTTACTGTATACCTTGGACCTTGTTATTGACGATGAAGCACAGAAAATGCATCGCAATTAAATTCAAAAGGCACAATGCCGACTTAAGAACTAGAGGATCGACACTCCAACTTTCCATGATTTGAAACACTCCTGTGAGTCCAGTTTTAGATTCCGATGCTTCACTTCAGGTTTACTGTATACCTTGGACCTTCTTATTGATGATGAAACACAGAAATTGGATCGGAATTAAATTCAAAAGGCACAATGTCGACTGAAGTACAAGAGGACTGACACTCTAACTGTCTATGATTTGAACCTTCCTGTGAGTCCAGTTTTAGTTTCCGATGCTTCACTTCAGGTTTAGTGTATCCCTTGGACCTTCTTATTGACGATGAAACACAAAGATTGCATCCGAATTTAATACTTAAGGCACAATGCCGTCTTAAGTACAAGACGACTGACACTCTAACTTTCTATGACTTGAACCTCTCCTGTGAGTTCAGTTTTAGATTCCGATGCTTCACTTCTGGTTTACTGTATCCCTTGGACGATCTTATTGACGATGAAACACAGAAATTGCATCTGAATGTAATAAAAAGGCACAATGCCGACATAAGTACAAGAGGACTGAGACTCTAATTTTCTATGATTTGAAACTCTCCTGTGAGTCCAGTTTTGGATTCCGATGCTTCACTTCAGGTTTACTGTATACCTTGAACCTTCTTATAGCCGATGAACAACAGAAATTGCATCGGAATTAAATTCAAAAAGTACAATGCCGACTTAAGTACAAGGGGACTGACACTCTAACTTTCTATGATTTGAACCGCTCCTGTGAGTCCAGTTTTAGATTCTGATGCTTCACTCCTGGTTTACTGTATACCTTGGACATTCGTATTGACGATGAAGGACAGAAAATTCATCGGAATTAAATTCAAAAGGCACAATGCCGACTTAAGTACAAGAGGACCGACACTCCAACTTTCTATCATATCAACCTCTCCAGTGAGTCCAGTTTTAGATTCCGATGCTTCCCTTTAGGTTTACTGTATACCTTGGACCTTCATATTGACGATGAAACACAGAAATTGCATCGGAATTAAATTCAAATGCAAAATGCCAACTTAAGTACAAGAGGAATGACACTCTAACTTTCTATGATTTGAACAGCTCCTGTGAGTCTAGTTTTAGATTCCGATGCTTCACTTCAGGTTTACTGTATACATTGGACCTTCTCATTGACGATGAAGCACAGAAATTGCATCGGAATTAAATACAAAATGCAGAATGCCGACTTAAGTACAAGAGGACTGACACTCTAACTGTCTATGATTTCAACCTCTCCTGTGAGTCCAGTTTTGGATTCCGATGCTTCACTTCAGGTTTTTATGAATACCTTGGACCTACTTATTGACGATGAAACACAGATATTGCATCTAAATTAAATTCAAATGCCACAATCCCGACTTAAGTACAAGATGTCAGACACTCTAACATTCTATGATTTGAGCATCTCCTGTGAGTCCAGTTTTAGATTCCGATGCTTCAATTCAGGTTTACTGTATACCTTGTACCTTCTTGTTGACGATGAAGCACAGAAAATTCATCGGAATTAAATTCAAAAGGCACAATGCTGACTTAAGTACAAGAGGACCGACACTCCAACTTTCTATGATTTGAACCTCTCCTGTGAGTCCAGTTCTGGATTCCGATGCTTCACTTCACGTTTACTGTATACCTTGGACCTTCTTATTGACGATGAAACACAGTAATTGCATCGGAATGAAATAAAAAAGGCACAATGGCGACTGATGTACAAGAGGACTGACACCCTGACTTTCTATGATTTGAACCTCTGCTGTGAGTCCAGTTTTAGATTCCTATGCTTCACTTCAGGTTTACTGTATACCTTGGACATTCTTATTGACGATGAAGCACAGAAAATGCATCGGAATTAAAAATCAAAAAGCACAATGCCGACTTAAGTACAAAAGGACTGACACTCTAACTCTTTTTGATTTGAACCTCTCCTGTGAGCCCAGTTTTAGATTCCGATGCTTCACTGCAGGTTAAGTGTATCCCTTGGACCTTCTCATTGACGATGAAACACAGAAATTGCATCGGAATGAAATTCAATGGGCACATTGCCGACTTAAGTACAAGATGACTGACACTATAACTGTCTATGATTTAAACTACTCCTGTGAGTTGAGTTTTAGATTCCGATGCTACGCTTTAGGTTTACTGTATACCTTGGACCTTCATATTGACGATGAAACACAGAAATTGCATCGGAATTAAATTCAAAAGGCACAATGCCGACTGAAGTACAAGAGGACTGACACTCTAACGTTCTATGATTTGAACCTCTCCTGTGAGTCCAGTTTTAGATTCCGATGCTTCACTTCAGGTTTAGTGTATCCCTTGGACATTCTTATTGACGATGAAACACAGAAATTGCATCGGAATTACATTCAAAAGGCACAATGCCGACTTCAGTACAAGAGGACTGACACTCTAACTTTCAATGATTTGAACCTCTGTTGTGAGTCCAGTTTTAGATACCGATGCTTCACTTCAGGTTTACTGTATACCTTGGAACTTGTTATTGACGATGAAACACAGAAATCGCATCGGAATTAAATTCAAAAGGCACAATGCCGACTTAAGTACAAGAGGACCGACACTCCAACTTTCTATGATTTGAACCTCTCCTGTGAGTCCAGTTTTAGATTCCGATGCTTCACTTCAGGTTTACTGTATACCTTGGACCATCTTATTGATGATGAAACACAGAAATTGCATCGGAATTAAATTCAAAAGGCACAATGTCGACTGAAGTACAAGAGGACTGACACCCTAACTTACTATGATTTGAACCTCTCCTGCGAGTCCAGTTTTAGATTCCGATACTTCACTTCAGGTTTACTGTATCCCTTGGACCTACTTATTGACGAAGAAACACAGAAATTGCATCCGAATTTAATACAAAAGGCACAATGCCGTCTTAAGTACAAAAGGACTGACACTCTAACTGTCTATGATTTGAACCACTCCTGTGAGTCCTGTTTTGGATTCCAATGCTACACTTTAGTTTTACTGTATACCATAAACCAACTTATTGACTATGAAGCACAGAAATTGCATCGGAATTAAATACAAAAGGAACATTGCTGACTTAAGTACAAGAGGAGTGACACTCTAATTTTTTATGATTTGAATCTCTCCTGTGAGTCCAGTTTTGGATTCCGATGCTTCACTTCAGGTTTACTGTATACCTTGGACCTTCTTATTGACGATGAAACACACAAATTGCATTGGAATTACATTCAAAAGGCACAATGCCGACTTAAAAACAAGTGGACTGACACTCTAACTTTCTATGATTTGAAACTCTGCTGTGAGTCCAGTTTTAGATACCGATGCTTCACTTCAGGTTTACTGTATACCTTGGACCTTCTTATTGACGATGAAACACAGAAATCCCATCGGAATTAAAATCAAAAGTCACAATGCCGACTTAATTACAAGAGGACGGATACTCTAATTTTCTATGATTTGAACCCCTCCTGTGAGTCCAGCTTTAGATTCGGATGCTTCACTTCAGGTTTACTGTATACCTTGGACCTTCTTATAGACGATGAAGCACAGAAATTGCATCCAAATTAAATTCAAATCGCACAATGCCGACTTAAGTACAAGAGGACCGACACTCCAACTTTCTATGATTTGAACCTCTCCTGTGAGTCCAGTTTTAGATTCCGATGCTTCACTTCAGGTTTACTGTATACCTTGGACCTTCTTATTGATGATGAAACACAGAAATTGCATTGGAATTAAATTCAAAAGGCACAATGTCAACTGAAGTACAAGAGGACTGACACCCTAACTTACTATGATTTGAACCTCTCCTGTGAGTCCAGTTTTAGATTCCGATACTTCACTTCAGGTTTACTGTATCCCTTGGACCTACTGATTGACGAAGAAAAACAGAAATTGCATCCGAATTTAATACAAAAGGCACAATGCCGACTTAAGTACAAAAGGACTGACACTCTAACTGTCTATGATTTGAACCTCTCCTGTGAGTCCCGTTTTAGATTCCGCTGCTTCACTTCAGGTTCAGTGTATCCCTTGGACCTTCTTATTGACGTTGAAAACAGAAATTGCATCCGAATTGAATACTAAAGGCACAATGCCGTCTTAAGTACAAGACGACTGACACTCTAACTTTCTTTGATTTGAACCTCTCCTGTGAGTTGAGTTTAAGGTTCCGATGCTTCACTTCAGGTTTACTTTATCCCTTGGACGATCTTATTGTCGATGAAACACAGAAATTGCATCTGAATTTAATAAAAAGGCGCAATGCCGACATAAGTACAAGAGGACTGACACTCTAACTTTCTACGATTTGAACCACTCCTGTGAGTCCTGTTTTAGATTCCAATGCTACACTTTAGGTTTACTGTATACCATAAACCAACTTATTGACTATGAAGCACAGAAATTGCATCGGAATTAAATACAAAGGGAACAATGCCGACTTAAGTACAAGAGGACTGACACTCTAACTTTCTATGATTTGAACCTCTGCTTTGAGTCGAGTTTTAGATTCCGATGCTTCACTTCAGGTTTACTGTATACCTTGGACCTTCTTATTGACGATGAAACACAGAAATTGCATCGGAATTAAATTCAAAAGTCACAATGCCGACTTAATTACAAGAGGACGGATACTCTAATTTTCTATGATTTGAACCCCTCCTGTGAGTCCAGTTTTAGATTCCGATGCTTCACTTCAGGTTTACTGTATACCTTGTACCTTCTTATTGATGATGAAACACAGAAATTGGATCGGAATTAAATTCAAAAGGCCCAATGTCGACTGAAGTACAAGAGGACTGACACCATAACTTACTACGATATGAACCTCTCCTGTGAGTCCAGTTTTAGATTCCGATACTTCACTTCAGGTTTACTGTATCCCTTGGACCTACTTATTGACGAAGAAACACAGAAATTGCATCCGAATTTAATACAAAAGGCACAATGCCGTCTTAAGTACAAAAGGACTGACACTCTAACTGTCTATGATTTGAACCACTCCTGTGAGTCCTGTTTTGGATTCCAATGCTACACTTTAGTTTTACTGTATACCATAAACCAACTTATTGACTATGAAGCACAGAAATTGCATCGGAATTAAATACAAAAGGAACATTGCTGACTTAAGTACAAGAGGAGTGACACTCTAATTTTTTATGATTTGAATCTCTCCTGTGAGTCCATTTATGGATTCCGATGCTTCATTTCAGGTTTACTGTATACCTTGGACCTTCTTATTGACGATGAAACACACAAATTGCATTGGAATTACATTCAAAAGGCACAATGCCGACTTAAAAACAAGTGGACTGACACACTAACTTTCTATGATTTGAAACTCTGCTGTGAGTCCAGTTTTAGATACCGATGCTTCACTTCAGGTTTACTGTATCCCTTGGACAATCTTATTGACGATGAAACACAGAAATTGCATCTGAATTTAATAAAAAGGCACAATGCCGACATAAGTACAAGAGGACTGACACTCTAATTTTCTATGATTTGAACCTCTCCTGTGAGTCCAGTTTTGGATTCCGATGCTTCACTTCAGGTTTACTGTATACCTTGGACCTTCTTATAGCCGATGAAACACAGAAATTGCATCGGAATTAAATTCAAAAGGCACAATGCCGACTTAAGTACAAGGGGACTGACACTCTAACTTTCTATGATTTGAACCGCTCCTGTGAGTCCAGTTTTAGATTCTGATGCTTCACTCCTGGTTTACTGTATACCTTGGACCTTCTTATTGACGATGAAACACAGAAATTACATCGGAATTAAATTGAAAAGTCACAATGCCGACATAAGTACAAGAGGACGGATACTGTAACTTTCTATGATTTGAACCTCTCCTGTGAGTCAAGTTTTAGATTCCGATACCTCACTTCAGGTTTACCGTATACCTTGGACCTTCGTATTGACGATGAAGGACAGAAAATGCATCGGAATTAAATTCAAAAGGCACAATGCCGACTTAAGTACAAGCGGTCCGACACTCCAACTTTCTATCATATGAACCTCTCCAGTGAGTCCAGTTTTAGATTCCGATGCTTCCCTTCAGGTTTACTGTATACCTTGGACCTTCATATTGACGATGAAACACACATATTGCATCTAAATTAAATGCAAAAGCCACAATCCCGACTTAAGTACAAGATGTCAGACACTCTAACTTTCTATGATTTGAAACCCTCCTGTGAGGCCAGTTTCAGATTCCGATGCTTCACTTCAGGTTTACTGTATACCTTGGACCTTCTCATTGACGATGAAGCACAGAAAATGCATCGGAATTAAAAACCAAAAGGCACAATGCCGACTTAAGTACAAAAGGACTGACACTCTAACTCTCTTTGAAATGAACCTCTCCTGTGAGTCCAGTTTTAGATTCCGATGCTTCACTTCAGGTTAAGTGTATCCCTTGCACCTTCTCATTGACGATGAAACACAGAAATTGCATCGGAATGAAATTCAAAAGGCACATTGCCGACTTAAGTACAAGAGGACTGACACTATAACTTTTTATGATTTAAACTACTCCTGTGAGTTGAGTTTTAGATTCCGATGCTACGCTTTAGGTTTACTGTATACCTTGGACCTTCATATTGACGATGAAACACAGAAATTGCATCGGAATTAAATTCAAAAGGCACAATGCCGACTTCAGTACAAGAGGACTGACACTCCAACTTTCTATGATTTGAAACTCTGTTGTGAATCCAGTTTTAGATACCGGTGCTTCACTTTAGGTTTACTGTATACCTTGGACCTTCTTATTGACGATGAAACACAGAAATCGCATCGGAATTAAGTTCAAAAGTCACAATGCCGACTTAATTACAAGAGGACGGATACTCTAACTTTCTATGATTTGAACCCCTCCTGTGAGTCCAGTTTTAGATTCCGATGCTTCACTTCAGGTTTACTGTATACCTTGGACCTTCTTATTGACGATGAAGATCAGAAAATGCATCGGAATTAAATTCAAAAGGCACAATGCCGACTTAAGTACAAGAGGACCGACACTCCAACTTTCTATGATTTGAACCTCTCCTGTGAGTCCAGTTTTAGATTCCGATGCTTCACTTCAGGTTTACTGTATACCTTGGACCATCTTATTGATGATGAAACACAGAAATTGCATCGGAATTAAATTCAAAAGGCACAATGTCGTCTGAAGTACAGGAGGACTGACACCCTAACTTACTATGATTTGAACCTCTCCTGTGAGTCCAGTTTTAGATTCCGATACTTCACTTCAGGTTTACTGTATCCCTTGGACCTACTTATTGACGAAGAAACACAGAAATTGCATCCAAATTTAATACAAAAGGCACAATGCCGTCTTAAGTACAAAAGGCCTGACACTCTAACTGTCTATGATTTGAACCTCTCCTGTGAGTCCCGTTTTAGATTCCGATGCTTCACTTCAGGTTTAGTGTATCCCTTTTACCTTCTTACTGACGTTGAAACACAGAAATTGCATCCGAATTTAATACTAAAGGCACAATGCCGTCTTAAGAAGTCGACTGACACTCTAACTTTCTATGAATTGAACCTCTCCTGTGAGTCGAGTTTTAGGTTCCGATGCTTCATTTCAGGTTTACTGTATCCCTTGGACGAACTTATTGACGATGAAACACAGAAATCGCATCTGATTTTAATAAAAAGGCACAATGCCGACATAAGTACAAGAGGACTGAAACTCGAAACATTCTATGATTTGAACCACTCCTGTGAGTCCTGTTTTGGATTCCAATGCTACACTTTAGGTTTACTGTATACCATAAACCAACTTATTGACTATGAAGCACAGAAATTGCATCGGAATTAAATACAAAAGGAACAATGCCCGACTTAAGTATAAGAGGAGTGACACTCTAATTTTTTATGATTTGAATCTCTCCTGTGAGTCCAGTTTTGGATTCCGATGCTTCACTTCAGGTTTACTGTATACCTTGGACCTTCTTATTGACGATGAAACACTCAAATTGCATTGGAATTACATTCAAAAGGCACAATGCCGACCTTAAGTACAAGAGGACTGACACTCTAACTTTCCATGATTTGAAACTCTGCTGTGAGTCCAGTTTTAGATACCGATGCTTCACTTCAGGTTTACTGTATACCTTGGACCTTCTTATTGACGATGAAACACAGAAATCGCATCGGAATTAAATTCAAAAGTCACAATGCCGACTTAAATACAAGAGGACGGATACACTAATTTTCTATGATTTGAACCCCTCCTGTGAGTCCAGTTTTAGATTCCGATGCTTCGCTTCAGGTTTACTGTATACCTTGGACCTTCTTATTGACGATGAAGCACAGAAATTGCATCCGAATTAAATTCAAAAGGCACAATGCCGACTTAAGTACAAGAGGACCGACACTCCAACTTTCTATGATTTGAACCTCTCCTGTGAGTTGAGTTTTAGGTTCCGATGCTTCACTTCAGGTTTACTGTATCCCTTGGACGATCTTATTGACGATGAAACACAGAAATTGCATCTGAATTTAATAAAAAGGCGCATTGCCGACATAAGTACAAGAGGACTGACACTCTAACTTTCTATGATTTTGAACCTCTGCTTTGAGTCCAGTTTTAGATTCCGATGCTTCACTTCAGGTTTACTGTATACCTTGGACCTTCTTATTGACGATGATACACAGAAATCGCATCGGAATTAAATTCAAAAGTCACAATGCCGACTTAATTACAAGAGGACGGATACTCTAATTTTCTATGATTTGAACGCCTCCTGTGAGTCCAGTTTTAGATTCCGATGCTTCACTTCAGGTTTACTGTATACCTTGGACTTTCTTATTGACGATGAAGCACAGAAAATGCATCGGAATTAAATTCAAAAGGCACAATGTCGACTGAAGTACATGAGGACTGAAACCCTAACTTACTATGATTTGATCCTCTCCAGTGATTCCAGTTTTAGATTCCGATGCTTCCCTTCCGGTTTACTGTATAGATTGGACCTTCATATTTACGATGAAACACAGAAATTGCATAGGATTTAAATTCAAAAGGCACAATGCCGACTTAAGTACAAGAGGACTGAAACTCTAACGTTCTATGATTTGAACCTCTTCTGTGAGTCCAGTTTTAGATTCCGATACTTTACTTCAGGTTAACTGTAACCCTTCTACCTTCTTATTGACGAAGGAACACAGAAATTGCATCCGAATGTAATACAAAGGGGACAATGCCGACATAAGTACAAAAGGACTGACGCCCTAACTTTCTATGATTTGAACATCTCCTGTGAGTCCAGTTTTAGATTCCGATGCTTCACTTCAGGTTCAGTGTATCCCTTGGACCTTTTTATTGACGATGAAACACAGAAATTGCATCGGAATTACATTCAAAAAGCACAATGCCGACTTAAGTACAAGAGGACTGACACTCTAGCTTTCTATGATTTGAATCTCTGCTGTGAGTCGAGTTTTAGATTCCGATGCCTCACTTCAGGTTTACTGTTTACCTTGGACCTTCTTATTGACGATGAAGCACAGAAAATGCATCGGAATTAAATTCAAAAGGCACAATGCCGACTTAAGAACAAGAGGACCTACACTCCAACATTATATGATTTAAAACTCTCCTGTGAGTCCAGTTATAGATTCCGATGCTTCACTTCAGGTTTACTGTATACCTTGGACCTTCTTGTTGATGATGAAACACAGAAATTGGATCGGAATTAAATTCAAAAGGCACAATGTCGACTGAAGTACAAGAGGACTGACACCCTAACTTACTACGATTTGAACCTCTCCTGTGAGTCCAGTTTTAGATTCCGATACTTCACTTCAGGTTTACTGTATCCCTTGGACCTACTTATTGACGAAGAAACACAGAAATTGCATCCGAATTTAATACAAAAGGCACAATGCAGACTTAAGTACAAAAGGAGTGACACTCTAACTGTCCATCATTTGAACCTCTCCTGTGAGTCCAGTTTTAGATTCCGATGCTTCACTTCAGGTTTAGTGTATCCCTTAGACCTTCTTATTGACGATGAAACACGAAAATTGCATCCGAATTTAATACTAAAGGAACAATGCCGTCTTAAGTACAAGACGACTGACACCCTAACTTTCTATGACTTGAACCTCTCCTGTGAGTTCAGTTTTAGATTCCGATGCTTCACTTCAGGTTTACTGTATTCCTTGGACGATCTTATTGACGATGAAACACAGAAATTGCATCTGAATTTAATAAAAAGGCACAATGCCGACATAAGTACAAGAGGACTGACACTCTAACTTTCTATGATTTGAACTTCTCCTGTGGGTCCAGTTTTAGATTCCAATGCTACACTTTAGGTTTACTGTATACCATGGACCAACCTATTGACTATGAAGCATAGAAATTGCATCGGAATTAAATACAAAAGGAAACAATGCCGACTTAAGTACAAGAGGACTGACACTCTAATTTTCTATGATTTGAACCTCTCCTGTGAGTCTTGTTTTGGATTCCGATGCTTCACTGCAGGTTTACTGTATACCTTGGACCTTCTTATTGACGATGAAACGCAGAAATTGCATCGGAATTAAATTCAAAAGGCACAATGCTGACTTAAGTACAAGAGGACTGACACTCTAACTTTCTATGATTTGAACCGCTCCTGTGAGTCCAGTTTTAGATTCTGATACTTCACTTCAGGTTTACTGTATACCTTGGACCTTCTTATTGACGATGAAACACAGAAATTACATCGGAATTAAATTCAAATGTCATAATGCCGACATAAGTACAAGAGGACGGATACTCTAACTTTCTATGATTTGAACCTCTCCTGTGAGTCAAGTTTTAGATTCCGATGCTTCACTTCAGGTTTACTGTATACCTTGGACCTTCTTATTGACGATGAAGGACAGAAAATGCATCGGAATTAAATTCAAAAGGCACAATGCCGACTTAAGTACAAGAGGACCGACACTCCAACTTTCTATCATATGAACCTCTCCAGTGAGTCCAGTTTTAGATTCCGATGCTTCCCTTCAGGTTTACTGTATACCTTGACCTTCTTATTGACGATGAAGGACAGAAAATGCATCGGAATTAAATTCAAAAGGCACAATGCCGACTTAAGTACAAGAGGACTGACACTCTAACTTTCTATAAATTGAACAGCTCCTGTGAGTCCAGTTTTAGATTCCGATGCTTCACTTCAGGTTTACTGTATACTTTGGACCATCTTATTGACGATGAAACACAGTAATTGCATCGGAATTAAATACAAAAGGCAAAATGCCGACTTAAGTACAAGAGGACTGACACTCTAACTGTCTATGATTTCAACCTCTCCAGTGAGTCCAGTTTTGGATTCCGATGCTTCACTTCAGGTTTGATGTATACCTTGGACCCACTTATTGACGATGAAACACAGATATTGCATGTAAATTAAATTCAAAAGCCACAATGCCGACTTAAGTACAAGATGTCAGACACTCTAACTTTCTATGATTTGAACATTTCCTGTGAGTCCAGTTTTAGATTCCGATGCTTCACTTCAAGTTTACTGTATACCTTGTACCTTCTCATTGACGATGAAGCACAGAAAATTCGTCGGAATTAAATTCAAAAGGCACAATGCCGACTTAAGTACAAAAGGACTGACACTCTAACTTTCTTTGATTTGAACCTCTCCTGTGAGTTTAGTTTTAGATTCCGATGCTTCACTTCAGGTTTACTGTATACCTTGGACCTTCTTAATGACGATGAAGCACAGAAATAGCTTCGGAATTTAATTCAAAAGTCACAAGGCCGTCTTAATTACAAGAGGACGGATACTCTAACTTTCTATGACTTGAAACCCTCCTGTGAGGCCAGTTCGGATTCCGATACTTCACTTCAGGTTAACTGTATACCTTGGACCTTCTTATTGACGATGAAGCACAGAAAATACATCAGAATTATATTCAAATGGCACAATGCTGACTTAAGTACAAGAGGACCGACACTCCAACGTTCTATGATTTGAACCTCTCCTGTGAGTCAGTTTTGGATTCCGATGCTTCACTTCACGTATACTGTATACCTTGGACCTTCTTATTGACGATGAAACACAGTAATTGCATCGGAATTAAATTAAAAAGGCACAATGTCAACTGATGTACAAGAGGACTGACACCCTAACTTTCTATGATTTGAACCTCTCCTGTGAGTTCAGTTTTACATTCTGATGCTTTACATCAGGTTTACTGTATCCCTTGGACGTTCTTATTGACGATGAAGCATGAAATTGCATCCGAATTTAATAAAAAGGCACAATGCCGACTTAAGTACAACAGGACTGACACTCTAAGTATCTATGAATTGAACCGCTCCTGTGAGTCCTGTTTTAGATGCCGATGCTACACTTCGGGTTTACAGTATACCTTGGACATTCTTATTGACGATGAAACAAAGAAATTGCATCGGAATTGAATTCAAAAGGCACAATGCCGACTTAAGTACAAGAGGACGGACACTCTAACTTTCTATGATTTGAACCTCTCCTGTGGGTCCAGTCTTAGATTCCGATGCTACACTTCTGGTTTACTGTATACCACGGACCTTCTTATTAACGATGAACACAGAAAATGCATCGGAATTAAATTCAAAAGGCACTATGCCGACTTAAGTACAAGAGGGACTGACACTCCAACTTTCTATGATTTGAACCTCTCCTGTCAGTCCAGTTTTAGTTTCTGAAGCTTCACTTCAGGTTTACTGTATACCTTGGACCTACGTATTGACGATGAAACACAGAAATTGCGTCGGAATTAAATTCAAAAGGCACAATGCCGACTTAAGTACAAGAGGACGAACACTCTAACTTTCTATGATTAGAACATCTCCTGTGAGTCCAGTTTTAGATTCCGATGCTACTCTTCAGGTTTACTGTATATCATGGACCATCTTATTGACGATGAAGCACAGACATTGAATCGGAATCAAATACAAATGGAACAACGCCGACTTAAGTACAAGAGGACTAACACTTTAACCTTCTATGATTTTAACCTCTCCTGTGAGTCCAGTTTTGCATTCCGATGCTTCACTTCAGGGTTACTGTAAACCTTGGACCTTCTTATTGACGATGAAACACAGAAATTGCAACGGAATTAATTTCAAAAAGGCACAATGCCGACTGAAGCACAAGAGGACGGACACTCTAACTTTCTATGATTTGAACCCCTCCTGTGAGTCCAGTTTTAGATTCCGATGCTTCACTTCAGGTTTACTGTATACCTTGGACCTTCTTATTGACGATGAAGCACAGAAAATGCATAGGAATTAAAATCAAAAGGCACAATGCCGACTTAAGTACAAGAGGGACTGACACTCTAAATTTCAATGATTTGAACCGATTCAGTGAGTCCAGTTTTAGATTCCGATGCTTCACTTCAGGTTTACTGTATACCTTGGACCCTCTTATTGACGATGAAACACAGAAATTGCATCGGAATCAAATTCAAAAGGCACAATGCCGAGTTAAGTACAAGAGGACTGACACTCTAACTTTCTATGATTTCAACCTCCACTGTGAGTCCAGTTTTAGATTCCGATGCTTCACTTCAGGTTTCCTGTATACCTTGGACCATCTTTTCGACGATGAAACACAGAAATAGCATCCGAATTAAATTCTAAAGGCACAATGCCGACTTAAGTACAAAAGGACTGACACTCTAACTTTCTATGATTTGAACCTCTCCTGTGAGTGCAGTTTTAGATTCCGATCCTTCACTTCAGGTTTAGTGTATCCCTTGGACCTTCTTATTGACGATGAAATACAGAAATTGCATCCGAAATTAATACCTAAGGCACAATGCCGTCTTAAGTACAAGTGAACTGAACTCTAACTTTCTATGATTTGAACCTCTCCTGTCAGTTCAGATTTAGATTCCGATGCTTCACTTCAGGTTTACTGTATCCCAGGGACCATCTTATTGACGATGAAACACAGATATTGCATCCCAATTTAATACAAAAGGCACAATGCCGGCTTAAGTACATGAGGACTGACACTCTTACTTTCTATGATTTGAACCTCTCCTGTGAGTCCAGTATCAGATTCCCATACTTCACTTCAGGATTACTGTATCCTTTGGACCCTACTTATTGACGATGAAACACAGAAATTGCATCCGAATATTATACAAAGGGCACGATACCGACTTAAGTACAAGAGGACTGACACTCTAACTTTCTATGATTTGAACCTCTCCTGTGAGTCCAGTTTTAGATTCCGATGCTTCACTGCAGGTTTACTCTATCCCTTGGACCTTCTTATTGACGATGAAACACAAAAATAGCATCCTAATTTAATACAAAAGGCACCATGTCGACTTAAGTACAAGAGGACCGACACTATCACTTTCTATGATTTGAACCTCTCCTGTGAGTCCAGTTTTAGATTCCGATGCTTCACTTCAGGTTTACTGTATCCCTTGGACCTTCTTATTGACGAATTAACACAGAAATTGCATCCGAATTTAATACAAAAGGCACAATGACGACTTAAGTACAAGAGGACTGACACTCTAACTTTCTATGATTTGAACCTCTCCTGTGAGTCCAGTTTTAAATTCCGATGCTTCACTTCAGGTTTACTGTATACCTTGGACCTTCTTATTGACGATGAAACACAGAAATTACATCGGAATTAAATTCAAAAGTCACAATGCCGCTTTAAGTACAAGAGGACGGATACTCTAACTTTCTATGATTTGAACCTCTCCTGTGAGTCCAGTTTTAGATTCCGATGCTTCACTTCAGGTTTACTGTATACCTTGGACCTTCTTATTGACGATGAAGCACAGAAAATGCATCGGAATTAAATTCAAAAGGCACATTGCCGACTTAAGTACAAGAGGACCGACACTCCAACTTTCTATGATTTGAACCTCTCCAGTGAGTCCAGTTTTAGATTCCGATGCTTCACTTCAGGATTCCTGTATACCTTACACCTTCTTTTTGACGATGAAACACAGAAATTGCATCCGAATTAAATTCAAAATGCACAATGCCGACTTAAGTACAAGAGGACTGAAACTCTAACTTTCTATAATTTGAACCTCTCCTGTGAGTCCAGTTTTCGATTCCGATGCTTCACTTCAGGTTTAGTGCATCCCTTGGACATTCTTATTGACGATGAAACACAGAAATTGCATCCTAATTTAATACCAAAGGCACAACGCCGTCTTAAGTAAAAGAGGATTGAACTCTAACTTTCTATGATTTGAACCTCTCCTGTCAGTTCAGTTTTAGATTCCGATGTATCACTTCAGGTTTACTGTATCGCTTGGACCTTCTTATTGACGATGAAACACAGAAATTGAATCCGAATTTGATACAAAAGGCACAATGCCGACTTAAGTACTAGAAGACTGACAATTTAAGTTTCTATGATTTGAACCTCTCCTGTGTGTCCAGTTTTAGATTCTGGTGCTTCACTTCAGGTTTACTGTATCACTTGGACTTTATTATTGACGATGAAACACATAAATTGCATCCGAATTTAATACAAAAGGCAAAATGCCGACATAAGTACAAGAGGACTTTCAATCTAACTTTCTATGATTTTGAACCTCTCCTGTGAGTTCTGTTTTAGATTCCGATGCTTCACTTCAGGTTTACTGTATACCTTGACTTCTTATTGACGATGAAACACAGAAATTGCATCCGAATTTAACACAAAAGGCTCAATGCCGACCTAAGTTACTAGAGGACTGACACTCTCACTTTCTATGATTTGAACCTCTCCCTTGAGTCCAGTTATAGATTCCGATGCTCCACTTCAGTTTTACTGTATACCTTGCACCTTGTTAGTTGATGATGAAACAAGGAAATTGCATCCGAATTTAAAACAAAACGCACAATGCCGACTTAAGTACAAGAGGACTGACACTCTAAATGTCTATGATATCAACCACCACTGTGAGTCCAGTTTAAGATTCCGATCCTTCACTTCAGGTTTACTGTATACCTTGGACCTTCTTATTGACGATGAATCACAGAAATTACATCGGAATTAAATTCAAAATTCACAATGCCGCTTTAAGTACAAGAGGACGGATACTCTAACTTTCTATGATTTGAACCTCTCCTGTGAGTCCAGTTTTAGATTCCGATGCTTCACTTCAGGTTTACTGTATACCTTGGACCTTCTTATTGACGATGAAGCACAGAAAATGCATCGGAATTAAATTCAAAAGGCACATTGCCGACTTAAGTACAAGAGGACCGACACTCTAACTTTCTATGATTTGAACCTCTCCAGTGAGTCCAGTTTTAGATTCCGATGCTTCACTTCTGGATTCCTGTATACCTTACACCTTCTTTTTGACGATGAAACACAGAAATTGCATCCGAATTAAATTCAAAAGCCACAATGCCGACTTAAGTGCAAGAGGACTGAAACTCTAACTTTCTATTATTTGAACCTCTCCTGTGAGTCTAGATTTAGAATCCGATGCTTCACATCAGGTTCACTGTATACCTAGGACCTTCTTTTTGACGATGGAACACAGAAATTGCATCCGAATTTAATACAAAAGGCACAATGCCGACTTAAGTACAAAAGGACTGACACTCCAACTTTCTATGATTTGAACCTCTCATGTGAGACCAGTTTTAGATTCCGAAACTTCACTTCAGGTTTACTGTATCCATTGGACCTTCTTATTGACGATGAAACACGGAAATTGCATCCGAATTTTATACAAAAGTTACGATGCCGACTTAAGTACAAGAGGACTGACACTATAACTTTCTATGATTTGAACCTCTCCTGTGAGTCCAGTTTTCTATTCCGATGCTTCACTTCAGGTTTACTGTATACCTTGCACCTTGTTATTGACGATGAAACACAAAAGTTGCATCCGAATTTAAAACAAAACGCACTATGCCGACTTAAGTAAATGAGGACTGACACTCAAACTTTCTATGATTTGAACCTGTCCTGTGAGTCCAGTTATAGATATGACGCTTCACTTCAGGCATACTGTATCCCTTGGACCTTCTTATTGACGATGATTCACAGAAATTGCATCCGAATTTAATACAAAGGGAACAGTGCCCACCTAAGTACAAGAGGACTGACACTCTAACTTTCTATGATTTGAACCTCTCCTGTGAGTCCAGTTTTAGATTCCGACGCTTCAAATCAGGTTAACTGTATACCTCTGACCTTCTTATTAGCGATGAAACACAGAAATTGCATCGGAATTAAATTCAAAAGGCAGAATGACGACTAAAGGACAAGAGGACTGACACTCCACTTTTCTATGATTTGAACCTCTCCTGTGAGACCTGTTTTAGATTCCGATACTTCACTTCAGGTTTACTGTATCCTTTGGACCTTCGTATTGACGATGAAACACAGAAATTGCATCCGAATTTTATACAAAAGGCACGATGCCGACTTAAGTACAAGAGGACTGACACTATATCTTTCTATGATATGAACCTCTCCTGTGAGTCCAGTTTTATATTCCGATGCTTCACTTCAGGTTTACTGTATTCCTTGGACCGTATTATTGACGAGGAAACACAGAAATTGCATCAGAATTTGACACAAACGTCACAATGGCGACTTAAGTACAAGAGGACGGCCACTCTAACTTTCTATGATTTGAACCTCCCCTGTGCGTCCAGTTTGAGATTCCGATGCTTCACTTTAGGTTTACTGTATCCATTGGACCTTCTTATTGACGATGAAACACAGAAATTGCATCGGAATAAAATTCTAAAGGCAAAATGCTGACTTACGTACATGAGGACTGACACTCTAACTTTCTATGATTTGAACCTCTCCTGTTAGTCCAGTTTTAGATACCAATGCTTCACTTCAGGTTTACTGTGTACCTTGCACCTTCTCATTGACGATGAAACACAGAAATTGCATCGGAATTAAATTCAAAATGCACAATGCCGACTTAGGTACAGGAGGACTGACACTCTAACTTTTTATAATTTGAACGTCTCCTGTGAGTCCAGTATTAGATTCCGATACTACACTTCAGGTTTACTGTATCCCTTGGACCTTCCTATTGACGAAGAAACACAGAAATTGCATCCGAATTTAATACAAAAGGCACAATGCCGACATAAGTACAAAAGGACTGACACTCTAACTTTCTATGATTTGAACCTCACCTGTGAGTCCAGTTTTAGATTCCGATGCTTCACTTCAGGTTTAGTGCATCCCTTGGACATTCTTATTGACGATGAAACACAGAAATTGCATCCTAATTTAATACCAAAGGCACAACGCCGTCTTAAGTAAAAGAGGATTGAACTCTAACTTTCTATGATTTGAACCTCTCGTGTCGGTTCAGTTTTAGATTCCGATGCATCACTTCAGGTTTACTGTATCGCTTGGACCTTCTTATTGACGATGAAACACAGAAATTGTATCCGAATTTAATACAAAACGCACAATGCCGACTTAAGTACTAGAAGACTGACAATTTAAGTTTCTATGATTTGAACCTCTCCTGTGAGTTGAGTTTTAGGTTCCGATGCTTCATTTCAGGTTTACTGTATCCATTGGACCTTCTTATTGACGATGAAACACGGAAATTGCATCCGAATTTTATACAAAAGGTACGATGCCGACTTAAGTACAAGAGGACTGACACTATAACTTTCTATGATTTGAACCTCTCCTGTGAGTCCAGTTTTATATTCCGATACTTCACTTCAGGTTTACTGTATTCCTTGGACCGTCTTATTGACGAGGAAACACAGAAATTGCATCAGAATTTGATACAAACGTCACAATGGCGACTGAAGTACAAGAGGACGGCCACTCAAACTTTCTATGCTTTGAACCTCCCCTGTGCGTCCAGTTTGAGATTCCGATGCTTCACTTTAGGTTTACTGTATCCATTGGACCTTCTTATTGACGATGAGACACAGAAATTGCATCCGAATTTAATACAAAAGGCACAATGCCGGCTTAAGCACATGAGGACTGACACTCTAACTTTCTATGATTTGAACCTCTCCTGAGACTCCAGTTTTAAATTCCGATGCTTCACTTCAGGTTTACTGTATACCTTGGACCTTCTTATTGACGATGAAACACAGACATTGCATCCTAATTTAGTACAAAAGGCACAATGCCAACTTAAGTACAAGAGGACTGACACTCTAACTTTCTACGATTTGAAGCTCTGCTGTGAGTCCAGTTTTAGGTTCCGATGCTTCACTTCAGGGTTCCTGTATACCTTGGACCTTCTTATTGACGATGAAACACAGAAATTGCATCGGAATTAAATTCTAAAGGCAAAATGCTGACTTACGTACATGAGGACTGACACTCTGACTTTCTATGATTTGAACCTCTCCTGTTAGTCCAGTTTTAGATACCAATGCTTCACTTCAGGTTTACTGTGTACCTTGCACCTTCTCATTGACGATGAAACACAGAAATTGCATCTGAATTAAATTCAAAATGCACATTGCCGACTTAGGTACAGAAGGACTGACACTCTAACTTTTTTATGATTTGAACCTCTCCTGTGAGTCCAGTTTTAGATTCCGATGCTTCACTTCAGGTTTACTGTATCCCTTGGACCTTCTTATTGACGATGAAACACAGAAATTGCATCCGAATTTAATACAAAAGGCACAATGACGACTCAAGTACAAGAGGACTGACACTCTAAATTTCTATGATTTCAACCTCCACTGTGAGTCCAGTTTTAGATTCCGATGCTTCACTTCAGGATTACTGTATACCTTGGACCTTCTTATTGACGATGAAACACAGAAATTACATCGGAATTAAATTCAAAAGTCACAATGCCGCCTTAAGTACAAGATTACGGATACTCAGATCTTCTGTGATTTGAACCTCTCCTGTGAGTCCAGTTTTAGATTCCGATGCTTCACTTCAGGTTTACTGTATACCTTGGACCTTCTTATTGACGATGAAGCACAGAAAATGCATCGGAATTAAATTCCAAAGGCACAATGCCGACTTAAGTACAAGAGGACCGACACCCCAACTTTCTATGATTTGAACCTCTCCAGTGAGTCCAGTTTTAGATTCCGATGCTTCACTTCAGGATTCCTGTATACCTTGGACCTTCTTTTTGACGATGAAACACAGAAATTGCATCCGAATTAAATTCAAAAGGCACAATGCCGACGTAAGTACAAGAGGACTGAAACTCTAACTTTCTATAATTTGAACTTCTCCTGTGAGTCCACTTTTAGATTCCGATACTTCACTTCAGGTTTACTGTATCCCTTGGACCTTCTTATTGACGAAGAAACACAGAAATTGCATCCGAATTTAATACCAAAGGCACAACGCCGTCTTAAGTAAAAGAGGATTGAACTCTAACTTTCTATGATTTGAACCTCTCCTGTCAGTTCAGTTTTAGATTCCGATGCATCACTTCAGGTTTACTGTATCGCTTGGACCTTCTTATTGACGATGAAACACAGAAATTGTATCCGAATTTAATACAAAAGGCACAATGCCGACTTAAGTACTAGAAGACTGATTCTTTAACTTTCTATAATTTGAACCTCTCCTGTGAGTCCAGTTTTAGATTCTGGTGCTTCACTTCAGGTTTACTGTATCACTTGGACTTTATTATTGACGATGAAACACATAAATTGCATCCGAATTTAATACAAAAGGCAAAATGCCGACTTAAGTACAAGAGGACTGGCACTCTAACTTTCTATGATTTGAACCTATTACGTGATACCAGTTTTAGAATCCGATGCATCACTTACGGTGGACTGTATCGCTTTTACCTTCTTATTGACGATGAAGCTCAGATATTGCATCGGAATTAAATTCAAAAATCACAATGCCGTTTTAAGTACAAGAGGACTGACACTCTAACTTTCTATGATTTGAACCTCTCCTGTTAGTCCAGTTTTATATTCCGATGCTTCACTTCAGCTTTACTGTATACCTTGGACCGTCTTATTAACGATGAAACACAGAGATTGCATCAGAATTTAATACAAACGTCACAATGTCGACTTAAGTACAAGAGGACGGCCACTCTAACTTTCTATGATTTGAACCTCATTTGTGAGTCCAGATTGAGATTCCGATGCTTCACTTTAGGTTTACTGTATCCCTTGGACCTTCTTATTGACGATGAGACACAGAAATTGCATCCGAATTTTCTACAAAAGGCACAATGGCGACTTAAGTACAGGAGGACTGACACTCTCACTCTCTATGATTTGAACATCTCCTGTGAGTCCAGTTTCAGATTCCGATGCTTCACCACAGGATTGCTATATACGTTTGACCTTCGTATTGACGATGAAACACAGACATTGCATCGAAATTGAAATCTAAAGGCACAATGCCGACTTACGAACATGAGGACTGACTCTCTAACTTTCTATGATTTGAACCTCTCCTGTGAGTCCAGTTTTAGATTCCGATGCTTCACTTCAGGTTTACTGTATCCCTTGGACCTTCTTATTGACGATGAAACACAAAAATAGCATCCGAATTTAATACAAAATGCACCATGTCGTCATAAGTACAAAAGGACCGACACTCTCACTTTCTATGATTTGAACCTCTCCTGTGAGTCCAGTTTTAGATTCCGATGCTTCACTTCGGGTTTACTGTATACCTTGAACCTTCTTAATGACGATGAAACTCAGAAATTGCATCGGAATTAAATTCAAAAGGCACAATGCCGACTTAAGTACAAGAGGACTGACACTCTAACTTTCTATGATTTCAACCTCTCCTGTGAGTCCAGTTTTAGATTCCGATACTTCACTTCAGGTTAACTGTATTCCTTGGACCTTCTTATTGACGAAGAAACACAGAAATTGCATCCGAATTTAATACAAAAGGCACAATGCCGACTTAAGCACAAAAAGACTGACACTCCAACTTTCTATGATTTGAACCTCTCCTGTGAGACCAGTTTTAGATTCTGGTGCTTCACTTCAGGTTTACTGTATCCCTTGGACTTTCTTATTGACGATGAGACACAGAAATTGCATCCGAATTTAATACAAAAGGCAAAATGCCGACATAAGTACAAGAGGACTGACACTCTAACTTTCTACGATTTGAACCTCTCCTGTGAGTCCTGTTTTAGATTCCGATGCTTCACTTCAGGTTTACTGTATACCTTGACCTTCTTATTGACGATGAAACACAGAAATTAATCCGAATTCAACACAAAAGGCTCAATGCCGACCTAAGTACAAGAGGACTGACACTCTTACATTCTATGATTTGAACCTCTCCTATGAGTCCAGTTTTAGATTCCGATGCTTCACTTCAGGTTTACTGTATACCTTGGACCTTCTTATTGACGATGAAGCAAAGAAAATGCATTGGAATTAAATTCAAAAGGCACAATGCCGACTTAAGTACAAGAGGACCGACACTCCAACTTTCTATGATTTGAACATCTCCAGTGAGTCCAGTTTTAGATTCCGATGCTTCTCTTCAGGTTTCCTGTATACCTTGGACCTTCTTTTTTACGATGAAACACAGAAATTACATCCGAATTAAATTCAAAAGGCACAATGCCGACTTAAGTACAAGAGGACTGACACTCTAACTTTCTATGATTTGAACCTCTCCTGTGAGTCTAGTTTTAGTTTCCGATACTTCACTTCAGGTTTACTGTATCCCTTGGACCTTCTTATTGACGAAGAAACACAGAAATTGCATCCGAATTTAATACAACAGGCACAATACCGACTTAAGCACAAAAGGACTGACACTCTAACTTTCTATGATTTGAACCTCTCCTGTGAGACCAGTTTTAGATTCTGGTGCTTCACTTCAGGTTTACTGTATCCCTTGGATTTTCTTATTGACGATGAAACACAGAAATTGCATCCGAATTTAATACAAAAGGCACAATGCCGACTTAAGTACAAGAGGACTGACACTCTAACCTTCTATGATTTGAACCTCTCCTGTGAGTCCAGTTTTAGATTCCAATGCTTCACTTCAGGTTTACTGTGTACCTTGGACCTTCTTATTGACGATGAAACACAGAAATTGCATCGGAATTAAATTCAAAATTTACAATGCCGACTTAGGTGCAGGAGGACTGACACTCTAACTTTCTATGATTTGAACCTGTCCTGTGAGTCCAGTTTCAGATTCCGATACTTCACTTCAGGTTCACTGTATCCTTTGGACCTACTTATTGACGATGAAACACAGAAATTGCATCCAAATTTAATACAAAAGGCACAATGCCGACTTAAGTACAAGAGGACTGACACTCTAACTATCTATGATTTGAACCTTTCTGTGATACCAGTTTTAGGTTCCGATGCATCACTTAAGGTGGACTGTATCCCTTTTAACTTCTTATTGACGATGAAACACAGAAATTGCATCGGAATTAAATTCAAAAAGCACAATGTCGACTTAAGTACAAGAGGACTGACACTCTAACTTTCTATGATTTGAACCTCTCCTCTGAGTCCAGTTTTAGATTCCGACGCTTCACTGCAGGTTTACTGTATCCCTTGGACCTTCTTATTGACGATGAAACACAAAAATAGCTTCCGAATTTAATACAAAAGGCACCATGTCGACTTTAGTACAAGAGGACCGACACTCTCACTTTCTATGATTTGAACCTCTCCTGTGAGTCCAGTTTCAGATTCCGATGTTTCACTTCAGGTTTACTGTATCCCTTGGACCTTCTTATTGACGATGAAACACAGAAATTGCATCCGAATATAATACAAAAGGCACAATGACGACTTAAGTACAAGAGGACTGACACTCTAACTTTCTATGATTTGAACTTCTCCTGTGGGTCCAGTTTTAGATTCCGATGCTTCACTTCGGGTTTACTGTATACCTTGGACCTTCTTAAGGACGATGAAACTCAGAAATTGCATCGGAATTAAATTCAAAAGGCACAATGCCGACTTAAGTACAAGAGGACTGACACTCTAACTTTCTATGATGTCAACCTCTCCTGTGAGTCCAGTTTTAGATTCCGATACTTCACTTCAGGTTTACTGTATTCCTTGGACCTTCTTATTGACGAAGAAACACAGAAATTGCATCCGAATTTAATACAAAAGGCACAATGCCGACTTAAGCACAAAAGGACTGACACTCCAACATTCTATGATTTGAACCTCTCCTGTGAGACCAGTTTAGATTCTGGTGCTTCACTTCAGGTTTACTGTATCCCTTGGTCTTTCTTATTGACGATGAGACACAGAAATTGCATCCGAATTTAATACAAAATGCAAAATGCCGACTTAAGTACAAGAGGACTGACACTCTAACTTTCTATGATTTGAACCTCTCCTGTGAGTCCTGTTTTAGATTCCGATGCTTCACTTCAGGTTTACTGTATACCTTGACCTTCTTATTGGCGATGAAACACAGAAATTGCATCCGAATTCAACACAAAAGGCTCAATGCCGACAAAAGTACAAGAGGACTGACACTCTTATTTTCTATGATTTGAACCTCTCCTATGAGTCCAGTTTTAGATTCCGATGCATCACTTCAGGTTTACTGTATACCTTGGACCTTCTTATTGACGATGAAGCAAAGAAAATGCATTGGAATTAAATTCAAAAGGCACAATGCCGACTTAAGTACAAGAGGACCGACACTCCGACTTTCTATGATTTGAACCTCTCCAGTGAGTCCAGTTTTAGATTCCGATGCTTCACTTCAGGTTTACAGTATACCTTGGACCTTCTTATTGGCGATGAAACACAGAAATTGCATTCGAATTTAATACAAATCACACAATGCCAACTTAAGTACAAGAGGACTGACACTCTAAATTTCTATGATTTGAACCTCTCCTGTGAGACCAGTTTTAGATTCTGGTGCTTCACTTCAAGTTTACTGTATCCGTTGGATTTTCTTATTGACGATGAAACACAGAAATTGCATCGGAATTAAATTCCAAATTTTTAATGCCGACTTAGGTGCAAGAGGACTGACACTCTAACTTTCTATGATTTGAACCTCTCCTGTGAGTCCTGTTTTAGATTCCGATGCTTCACTTCAGGTTTACTGTATCCCTTGGACCTTCGTATTGACGAAGAAACACAGAAATTGCATCCGAATTTAATACAACAGGCACAATGCCGACTTAAGCACAAAAGGACTGACACTCTAACTTTCTATGATTTGAACCTCTCCTGTGAGACCAGTTTTAGATTCTGGTGCTTCACTTCAGGTTTACTGTATCCCTTGGATTTTCGTATTGACAATGAAACACAGAAATTGCATTCGAATTTAATACAAATCACACAGTACCAACTTAAGTACAAGAGGACTGACACTCTAACTTTCTATGATTTGAACCTCTCCTGTGAATCCAGTTTTAGATTCCAATGCTTCACTTCAGGTTTACTGTGTACCTTGGACCTTCTTATTGACGATGAAACACAGAAATTGCATCGGAATTAAATTCCAAATTTTTAATGCCGACTTAGGTGCAAGAGGACTGACACTCTAACTTTCTATGATTTGAACCTCTCCTGTGAGTCCAGTTTCAGATTCCGATACTTCACTTCAGGTTTACTGTATCCTTTGGACCTACTTATTGAGGATGAAACACAGAAATTGCATCCAAATTTTATACAAAAGGCACGATACCGACTTAAGTACAAGAGGACTGACACTCTAACTATCTATGATTTGAACCTTTCTGTGATACCAGTTTTAGGTTCCGATGCATCACTTAAGGTGGACTGTATCCCTTTTACCTTCTTATTGACGATGAAGCACAGAAATTGCATCGGAATTAAATTCAAAAGGCACAATGCCGACTTAAGTACAAGAGGACTGACACTCTAACTTTCTATGATTTGAACCTCTCCTGTGAGTCCTGTTTTAGATTCCGATGCTTCACTTCAGGTTTACTGTATTCCTTGACCTTCTTTTTTACGATGAAACACAGAAATTACATCCGAATTAAATTCAAAAGGCACAATGCCGACTTAAGTACAAGAGGACTGACACTCTAACTTTCTATGATTTGAACCTCTCCTGTGAGTCTAGTTTTAGATTCCGATACTTCACTTCTGTTTACTGTATCCCTTGGACCTTCGTATTGACGAAGAAACACAGAAATTGCATCCGAATTTAATACAACAGGCACAATGCCGACTTAAGCACAAAAGGACTGACACTCTAACTTTCTATGATTTGAACCTCTCCTGTGAGACCAGTTTTAGAATCTGGTGCTTCACTTCAGGTTTACTGTATCCCTTGGACCTTCGTATTGACGAAGAAACACAGAAATTGCATGCGAATTTAATACAACAGGCACAATGCCGACTTAAGCACAAAAGGACTGACACTCTAACTTTCTATGATTTGAACCTCTCCTGTGAGACCAGTTTTAGATTCTGGTGCTTCACTTCAGGTTTACTGTATCCCTTGGATTTTCTTATTGACGATGAAACACAGAAATTGCATTCGAATTTAACACAAATCACACAATGCCAACTTAAGTACAAGAGGACTGACACTCTAACTTTCTATGATTTGAACCTCTCCTGTGAATCCAGTTTTAGATTCCAATGCTTCACTTCAGGTTTACTGTGTACCTTGGACCTTCTTATTGACGATGAAACACAGAAATTGCATCGGAATTAAATTCCAAATGTTTAATGCCGACTTAGGTGCAAGAGGACTGACACTCTATCTTTCTATGATTTGAACCACTCCTGTGAGTCCAGTTTCAGATTCCGATACTTCACTTCAGGTTTACTGTATCCTTTGGACCTACTTATTGAGGATGAAACACAGAAATTGCATCCAAATTTAATACAACACGCACAATACCGACTTAAGCACAAAAGGACTGACACTCTAACTTTCTATGATTTGAACCTCTGCTGTGAGTCCTGTTTTAGATTCCGATGCTTCACTTCAGGTTTACTGTATACCTTGACCTTCTTATTGACGATGAAACACAGAAATTAAACCGAATTCAACACAAAAGGCTCAATGCCGACCTAAGTACAAGAGGACTGACACTCTTACATTCTATGATTTGAACCTCTCCTATGAGTCCAGTTTTAGATTCCGATGCTTCACTTCAGGTTTACTGTATACCTTGGACCTTCTTATTGACGATGAAGCAAAAAAAATGCTTTGGAATTAAATTCAAAAGGCACAATGCCGACTTAAGTACAAGAGGACCGACACTCCAACTTTCTATGATTTGAACATCTCCAGTGAGTCCAGTTTTAGATTCCGATGCTTCTCTTCAGGTCTCCTGTATACCTTGGACCTTCTTTTTTACGATGAAACACAGAAATTACATCCGAATTAAATTCAAAAGGCACAATGCCGACTTAAGTACAAGAGGACTGACACTCTAACTTTCTATGATTTGAACCTCTCCTGTGAGTCTAGTTTTAGTTTCCGATACTTCACTTCAGGTTTACTGTATCCCTTGGACCTTCTTATTGACGAAGAAACACAGAAATTGCATCCGAATTTAATACAACAGGCACAATACCGACTTAAGCACAAAAGGACTGACACTCTAACTTTCTATGATTTGAACCTCTCCTGTGAGACCAGTTTTAGATTCTGGTGCTTCACTTCAGGTTTACTGTATCCCTTGGATTTTCTTATTGACGATGAAACACAGAAATTGCATCCGAATTTAATACAAAAGGCACAATGCCGACTTAAGTACAAGAGGACTGACACTCTAACCTTCTATGATTTGAACCTCTCCTGTGAGTCCAGTTTTAGATTCCAATGCTTCACTTCAGGTTTACTGTGTACCTTGGACCTTCTTATTGACGATGAAACACAGAAATTGCATCGGAATTAAATTCAAAATTTACAATGCCGACTTAGGTGCAGGAGGACTGACACTCTAACTTTCTATGATTTGAACCTGTCCTGTGAGTCCAGTTTCAGATTCCGATACTTCACTTCAGGTTCACTGTATCCTTTGGACCTACTTATTGACGATGAAACACTGAAATTGCATCCAAATTTTATACAAAAGCCACGATACCGACTTAAGTACAAGAGGACTGACACTCTAACTATCTATGATTTGAACCTTTCTGTGATACCAGTTTTAGGTTCCGATGCATCACTTAAGGTGGACTGTATCCCTTTTAACTTCTTATTGACGATGAAGCACAGAAATTGCATCGGAATTAAATTCAAAAAGCACAATGTCGACTTAAGTACAAGAGGACTGACACTCTAACTTTCTATGATTTGAACCTCTCCTCTGAGTCCAGTTTTAGATTCCGATGCTTCACTTCAGGTTTACTGTATCCCTTGGACCTTCTTATTGACGATGAAACACAAAAATAGCTTCCGAATTTAATACAAAAGGCACCATGTCGACTTTAGTACAAGAGGACCGACACTCTCACTTTCTATGATTTGAACCTCTCCTGTGAGTCCAGTTTCAGATTCCGATGCTTCACTTCAGGTTTACTGTATCCCTTGGACCTTCTTATTGACGATGAAACACAGAAATTGCATCCGAATTTAATACAAAAGGCACAATGACGACTTAAGTACAAGAGGACTGACACTCTAACTTTCTATGATTTGAACTTCTCCTGTGGGTCCAGTTTTAGATTCCGATGCTTCACTTCGGGTTTACTGTATACCTTGGACCTTCTTAAGGACGATGAAACTCAGAAATTGCATCGGAATTAAATTCAAAAGGCACAATGCCGACTTAAGTACAAGAGGACTGACACTCTAACTTTCTATGATGTCAACCTCTCCTGTGAGTCCAGTTTTAGATTCCGATACTTCACTTCAGGTTTACTGTATTCCTTGGACCTTCTTATTGACGAAGAAACACAGAAATTGCATCCGAATTTAATACAAAAGGCACAATGCCGACTTAAGCACAAAAGGACTGACACTCCAACTTTCTATGATTTGAACCTCTCCTGTGAGACCAGTTTAGATTCTGGTGCTTCACTTCAGGTTTACTGTATCCCTTGGTCTTTCTTATTGACGATGAGACACAGAAATTGCATCCGAATTTAATACAAAATGCAAAATGCCGACTTAAGTACAAGAGGACTGACACTCTAACTTTCTATGATTTGAACCTCTCCTGTGAGTCCTGTTTTAGATTCCGATGCTTCACTTCAGGTTTACTGTATACCTTGACCTTCTTATTGACGATGAAACACAGAAATTGCATCCGAATTCAACACAAAAGGCTCAATGCCGACAAAAGTACAAGAGGACTGACACTCTTATTTTCTATGATTTGAACCTCTCCTATGAGTCCACTTTTAGATTCCGATGCATCACTTCAGGTTTACTGTATACCTTGGACCTTCTTATTGACGATGAAGCAAAGAAAATGCATTGGAATTAAATTCAAAAGGCACAATGCCGACTTAAGTACAAGAGGACCGACACTCCGACTTTCTATGATTTGAACCTCTCCAGTGAGTCCAGTTTTAGATTCCGATGCTTCACTTCAGGTTTACAGTATACCTTGGACCTTCTTATTGGCGATGAAACACAGAAATTGCATTTGAATTTAATACAAATCACACAATGCCAACTTAAGTACAAGAGGACTGACACTCTAAATTTCTATGATTTGAACCTCTCCTGTGAGACCAGTTTTAGATTCTGGTGCTTCACTTCAAGTTTACTGTATCCGTTGGATTTTCTTATTGACGATGAAACACAGAAATTGCATCGGAATTAAATTCCAAATTTTTAATGCCGTCTTAGGTGCAAGAGGACTGACACTCTAACTTTCTATGATTTGAACCTCTCCTGTGAGTCCTGTTTTAGATTCCGATGCTTCACTTCAGGTTTACTGTATCCCTAGGACCTTCGTATTGACGAAGAAACACAGAAATTGCATCCGAATTTAATACAACAGGCACAATGCCGACTTAAGCACAAAAGGACTGACACTCTAACTTTCTATGATTTGAACCTCTCCTGTGAGACCAGTTTTAGATTCTGGTGCTTCACTTCAGGTTTACTGTATCCCTTGGATTTTCGTATTGACGATGAAACACAGAAATTGCATTCGAATTTAATACAAATCACACAATACCAACTTAAGTACAAGAGGACTGACACTCTAACTTTCTATGATTTGAACCTCTCCTGTGAATCCAGTTTTAGATTCCAATGCTTCACTTCAGGTTTACTGTGTACCTTGGACCTTCTTATTGACGATGAAACACAGAAATTGCATCGGAATTAAATTCCAAATTTTTAATGCCGACTTAGGTGCAAGAGGACTGACACTCTAACTTTCTATGATTTGAACCTCTCCTGTGAGTCCAGTTTCAGATTCCGATACTTCACTTCAGGTTTACTGTATCCTTTGGACCTACTTATTGAGGATGAAACACAGAAATTGCATCCAAATTTTATACAAAAGGCACGATACCGACTTAAGTACAAGGGGACTGACACTCTAACTATCTATGATTTGAACCTTTCTGTGATACCAGTTTTAGGTTCCGATGCATCACTTAAGGTGGACTGTATCCCTTTTACCTTCTTATTGACGATGAAGCACAGAAATTGCATCGGAATTAAATTCAAAAGGCACAATGCCGACTTAAGTACAAGAGGACTGACACTCTAACTTTCTATGATTTGAACCTCTCCTGTGAGTCCTGTTTTAGATTCCGATGCTTCACTTCAGGTTTACTGTATACCTTGACCTTCTTTTTTACGATGAAACACAGAAATTACATCCGAATTAAATTCAAAAGGCACAATGCCGACTTAAGTACAAGAGGACTGACACTCTAACTTTCTATGATTTGAACCTCTCCTGTGAGTCTAGTTTTAGATTCCGATACTTCACTTCAGGTTTACTGTATCCCTTGGACCTTCGTATTGCCGAAGAAACACAGAAATTACATCCGAATTTAATACAAAAGGCACAATGACGACTTAAGTACAAGAGGACTGACACTCTAACTTTCTATGATTTGAACCTCTCCTGTGAGTCCAGTTTTAGATTCCGATGCTTCACTTCGGGTTTACTGTATACCTTGGACCTTCTTAATGACGATGAAACTCAGAAATTGCATCGGAATTAAATTCCAAAGGCACAATGCCGACTTAAGTAAAAGAGGACTGACACTCTAACTTTCTTTGATTTCAACCTCTCCTGTGAGTCCAGTTTTAGATTCCGATACTTCACTTCAGGTTTACTGTATTCCTTGGACCTTCTTATTGACGAAGAAACACAGAAATTGCATCCGAATTTAATACAAAAGGCACAATGCCGACTTAAGCACAAAAGGACTGACACCCCAACTTTCTATGATTTGAACATCTCCTGTGAGACCAGTTTTAGATTCTGGTGCTTCACTTCAGGTTTACTGTATCCCTTGGTCTTTCTTATTGACGATGAGACACAGAAATTGCATCCGAATTCAACACAAAAGGCTCAATGCCGACCTAAGTACAAGAGGACTGACACTCTTACTTTCTATGTTTTGAACCTCTCCTATGAGTCCAGTTTTAGATTCCGATGCTTCACTTCAGGTTTACTGTATACCTTGGACCTTCTTATTGACGATGAAACACAAAAATAGCATCCGAATTTAATACAAAAGGCACCATGTCGACTTAAGTACAACAGGACCGACACTCTCACTTTCTATGATTTGAACCTCTCCTGTGAGTCCAGTTTCAGATTCCGATGCTTCACTTCAGGTTTACTGTATACCTTGGACCTTCTTATTGACGATGAAACACAAAAATAGCATCCGAATTTAATACAAAAGGCACCATGTCGACTTAAGTACAAGAGGACCGACACTCTCACTTTCTATGATTTGAACCTCTCCTGTGAGTCCAGTTTCAGATTCCGATGCTTCACTTCAGGTTTACTGTATCCCTTGGACCTTTTTATTGACGATGAAACACAGAAATTGCATCCGAATTTAATACAAAAGGCACAATGACGACTTAAGTACAAGAGGACTGACACTCTAACTTTCTATGATTTGAACCTCTCCTGTGAGTCCAGTTTTAGATTCCGATGCTTCACTTCGGGTTTACTGTATACCTTGGACCTTCTTAATGACGATGAAACTCAGAAATTGCATCGGAATTAAATTCCAAAGGCACAATGCCGACTTAAGTACAAGAGGACTGACACTCTAACTTTCTATGATTTCAACCTCTCCTGTGAGTCCAGTTTTAGATTCCGATACTTCACTTCAGGTTTACTGTATTCCTTGGACCTTCTTATTGACGAAGAAACACAGAAATTGCATCCGAATTTAATACAAAAGGCACAATGCCGACTTAAGCACAAAAGGACTGACACTCCAACTTTCTATGATTTGAACCTCTCCTGTGAGACCAGTTTTAGATTCTGGTGCTTCACTTCAGGTTTACTGTATCCCTTGGTCTTTCTTATTGACGATGAGACACAGAAATTGCATCCGAATTCAACACAAAAGGATCAATGCCGACCTAAGTACAAGAGGACTGACACTCTTACTTTCTATGTTTTGAACCTCTCCTATGAGTCCAGTTTTAGATTCCGATGCTTCACTTCAGGTTTACTGTATACCTTGGACCTTCTTATTGACGATGAAACACAAAAATAGCATCCGAATTTAATACAAAAGGCACCATGTCGACTTAAGTACAATAGGACCGACACTCTCACTTTCTATGATTTGAACCTCTCCTGTGAGTCCAGTTTCAGATTCCGATGCTTCACTTCAGGTTTACTGTATACCTTGGACCTTCTTATTGACGATGAAACACAAAAATAGCATCCGAATTTAATACAAAAGGCACCATGTCGACTTAAGTACAAGAGGACCGACACTCTCACTTTCTATGATTTGAACCTCTCCTGTGAGACCAGTTTTAGATTCTGGTGCTTCACTTCAGGTTTACTGTATCCCTTGGATTTTCTTATTGACGATGAAACACAGAAATTGCATTCGAATTTAACACAAATCACACAGTGCCAACTTAAGTACAAGAGGACTGACACTCTAACTTTCTATGATTTGAACCTCTCCTGTGAATCCAGTTTTAGATTCCAATGCTTCACTTCAGGTTTACTGTGTACCTTGGACCTTCTTATTGACGATGAAACACAGAAATTGCATCGGAATTAAATTCCAAATTTTTAATGCCGACTTAGGTGCAAGAGGACTGACACTCTAACTTTCTATGATTTGAACCACTCCTGTGAGTCCAGTTTCAGATTCCGATACTTCACTTCAGGTTTACTGTATCCTTTGGACCTACTTATTGAGGATGAAACTAAGAAATTGCATCCAAATTTTATACAAAAGGCACGATACCGACTTAAGTACAAGAGGACTGAAACTCTAACTATCTATGCTTTGAACCTTTCTGTGATACCAGTTTTAGGTTCCGATGCATCACTTAAGGTGGACTGTAGCCCTTTTACCTTCTTATTGACGATGAAGCACAGAAATTGCATCGGAATTAAATTCAAAATGCACAATGCCGACTTAAGTACAAGAGGACTGACACTCTAACTTTCTATGATTTGAACCTCTCCTCTGAATCCAGTTTTAGATTCCGATGCTTCACTTCAGGTTTACTGTATCCCTTGGACCTTCTTATTGACGATGAAACACAAAAATAGCATCCGAATTTAATACAAAAGGCACCATGTCGACTTAAGTACAAGAGGACCGACACTCTCACTTTCTATGATTTGAACCTCTCCTGTGAGTCCAGTTTCAGATTCCGATGCTTCACTTCAGGTTTACTGTATCCCTTGGACCTTCTTATTGACGATGAAACACAGAAATTGCATCCGAATTTAATACAAAAGGCACAATGACGACTTAAGTACAAGAGGACTGACACTCTAACTTTCTATGATTTGAACCTCTCCTGTGAGTCCAGTTTTAGATTCCGATGCTTCACTTCGGGTTTACTGTATACCTTGGACCTTCTTAATGACGATGAAACTCAGAAATTGCATCGGAATTAAATTCCAAAGGCACAATGCCGACTTAAGTACAAGAGGACTGACACTCTAACTTTCTATGATTTCAACCTCTCCTGTGAGTCCAGTTTTAGATTCCGATACTTCACTTCAGGTTTACTGTATTCCTTGGACCTTCTTATTGACGAAGAAACACAGAAATTGCATCCGAATTTAATACAAAAGGCACAATGCCGACTTAAGCACAAAAGGACTGACACTCCAACTTTCTATGATTTGAACCTCTCCTGTGAGACCAGTTTTAGATTCTGGTGCTTCACTTCAGGTTTACTGTATCCCTTGGTCTTTCTTATTGACGATGAGACACAGAAATTGCATCCGAATTCAACACAAAAGGTTCAATGCCGACCTAAGTACAAGAGGACTGACACTCTTACTTTCTATGTTTTGAACCTCTCCTATGAGTCCAGTTTTAGATTCCGATGCTTCACTTCAGGTTTACTGTATACCTTGGACCTTCTTATTGACGATGAAACACAAAAATAGCATCCGAATTTAATACAAAAGGCACCATGTCGACTTAAGTACAACAGGACCGACACTCTCACTTTCTATGATTTGAACCTCTCCTGTGAGTCCAGTTTCAGATTCCGATGCTTCACTTCAGGTTTACTGTATCCCTTGGACCTTCTTATTGAAGATGAAACACAGAAATTGCATCCGAATTTAATACAAAAGGCACAATGCCGACTTAAGTACAAGAGGACTGACACTCTAACTTTCTATGATTAGAACCTCTCCTGTGAGACCAGTTGTAGATTCTGGTGCTTCACTTCAGGTTGACTGTATCCCTTCGATTTTCTTATTGACGATGAAACACAGAAATTGCATCCGAATTTAATACAAAAGGCAAATTGCCGACTTAAGTACAAGAGGACTGACACTCTAACTTTCTATGATTTGAACCTCTCCTGTGAGTCCTGTTTTAGATTCCGATGCTTCACTTCAGGTTTACTGTCTTCCTTGACCTTCTTATTGACGATGTAACACAGAAATTGCATCCCAATTTAACACAAAATGCTCAATGCCGACCTAAGAACAAGAGGACTGACACTCTCACTTTCTATGATTTGAACCTCTCCTGTGAGTCCAGTTTTAGATTTTGATCCTTCACTTCAGGTTTACAGTATACCTTGGACCTTCTTATTGGCGATGAAACACAGAAATTGCATTCGAATTTAATACAAATCACACAATGCCAACTTAAGTACAACAGGACTGACACTCTAAATTTCTATGATTTGAACCTCTCCTGTGAGTCCAGTTTTAGATTCCGATGCTTCACTTCAGGTTTACTGTATACCTTGGACCTTCTTTTTGACGATGAAACACAGAAATTGCATCCGAATTTAATAAAAAATGCACAATGCAGACTTAAGTACAAAAAAACTGACACTCTAACTTTCTATGATTTGAACCTCTCCTGTGAGTCCAGTTCTAGATTCCGACGCTTCACTTCAGGTTAACTTTATACCTCTGACCTTCTTATTGGCGATGAAACACAGAAATTGCATCGGAATTTAATTCAAAAGGTACATTGACGACTAAAGTACAAGAGGACTGACACTTTACTTTAAAATGATTTGAACTTCTCCTGTGAGACCAGTTTTAGATTCTGATACTTCACTTCAGGTTTACTGTATCCCTTGGACCTTCTTATTGACGATGAAACACAAAAATAGCATCCGAATTTAATACAAAAGGCACCATGTCGACTTAAGTACAAGAGGACCGACACTCTCACTTTCTATGATTTGAACCTCTCCTGTGAGTCCAGTTTCAGATTCCGATGCTTCACTTCAGGTTTACTGTATCCCTTGGACCTTCTTATTGAAGATGAAACACAGAAATAGCATCCGAATTTAATACAAAAGGCACAATGCCGACTTAAGTACAAGAGGACTGACACTCTAACTTTCTATGATTAGAACCTCTCCTGTGAGACCAGTTGTAGATTCTGGTGCTTCACTTCAGGTTGACTGTATCCCTTCGATTTTCTTATTGACGATGAAACACAGAAATTGCATCCGAATTTAATACAAAAGGCAAATTGCCGACTTAAGTACAAGAGGACTGACACTCTAACTTTCTATGATTTGAACCTCTTCTGTGAGTCCAGTTTTAGATTCCAATGCTTCACTTCAGGTTTACTGTGTACCTTGGACCTCCTTATTGACGATGAAACACAGAAATTGCATCGGAATTAAATTCAAAATTTACAATGCCGACTTAGGTGCAAGAGGACTGACACTCTAACTTTCTATGATTTGAACCTGTCCTGTGAGTCCAGTTTCAGATTCCGATACTTCACTTCAGGTTTACTGTATCCTTTGGACCTACTTATTGACGATGAAACACAGAAATTGCATCCAAATTTTATACAAAAGCCACGATACCGACTTAAGTACAAGAGGACTGACACTCTAACTTTCTATGATGTGAACCTCTCCTCTGAGTCCAGTTTTAGATTCCGATGCTTCACTTCAGGTTTACTGTATCCCTTGGACCTTCTTATTGACGATGAAACACAAAAATAGCTTCCGAATTTAATACAAAAGGCACCATGTCGACTTTAGTACAAGAGGACCGACACTCTCACTTTCAATGATTTGAACCTCTCCTGTGAGTCCAGTTTCAGATTCCGATGCTTCACTTCAGGTTTACTGCATCCCTTGGACCTTCTTATTGACGATGAAACACAGAAATCGCATCCGAATTGAATACAAAAGGCACAATGACGACTTAAGTACAAGAGGACTGACACTCTAACTTTCTATGATTTGAACCTCTCCTGTGGGTCCAGTTTTAGATTCCGGTGCTTCACTTCGGGTTTACTGTATACCTTGGACCTTCTTAATGACGATGAAACTCAGAAATTGCATCGGAATTAAATTCCAAAGGCACAATGCCGACTTAAGTACAAGAGGACTGACACTCTAACTTTCTATGATTTCAACCTCTCCTGTGAGTCCAGTTTTAGATTCCGATACTTCACTTCAGGTTTACTGTATTCCTTGGACCTTCTTATTGACGAAGAAACACAGAAATTGCATCCGAATTTAATACAAAAGGCACAATGCCGACTTAAGCACAAAAGGACTGACACTCCAACTTTCTATGATTTGAACCTCTCCTGTGAGACCAGTTTTAGATTCTGGTGCTTCACTTCAGGTTTACTGTATCCCTTGGTCTTTCTTATTGACGATGAGACACAGAAATTGCATCCGAATTCAACACAAAAGGCTCAATGCCGACCTAAGTACAAGAGGACTGACACTCTTACTTTCTATGTTTTGAACCTCTCCTATGAGTCCAGTTTTAGATTCCGATGCTTCACTTCAGGTTTACTGTATACCTTGGACGTTCTTATTGACGATGAAACACAAAAATAGCATCCGAATTTAATACAAAAGGCACCATGTCGACTTAAGTACAAGAGGACCGACACTCTCACTTTCTATGATTTGAACCTCTCCTGTGAGTGCAGTTTCAGATTCCGATGCTTCACTTCAGGTTTACTGTATCCCTTGGACCTTCTTATTGAAGATGAAACACAGAAATTGCATCCGAATTTAATACAAAAGGCACAATGCCGACTTAAGTACAAGAGGACTGACACTCTAACTTTCTATGATTTGAACCTCTCCTGTGAGTCTAGTTTTAGATTCCGATACTTCACTTCAGGTTTACTGTATCCCTTGGACCTTCTTATTGACGAAGAAACACAGAAATTGCATCCGAATTTAATACAACAGGCACAATGCCGACTTAAGCACAAAAGGACTGACACTCTAACTTTCAATGATTTGAACCTCTCCTGTGAGACCAGTTTTTGATTCTGGTGCTTCACTTCAGGTTTATTGAATCCCTTGGATTTTCTTATTGACGATGAAACACAGATATTGCATCCGAATTTAATACAAAAGGCAAATTGCCGACTTAAGTACAAGAGGACTGACACTCTAACTTTCTATGATTTGAACCTCTCCTGTGAGTCCTGTTTTAGATTCCGATGCTTCACTTCAGGTTTACTGTCTTCCTTGACCTTCTTATTGACGATGTAACACAGAAATTGCATCCCAATTTAACACAAAATGCTCAATGCCGACCTAAGAACAAGAGGACTGACACTCTCACTTTCTATGATTTGAACCTCTCCTGTGAGTCCAGTTTTAGATTCCGATCCTTCACTTCAGGTTTACAGTATACCTTGGACCTTCTTATTGGCGATGAAACACAGAAATTGCATTCGAATTTAATACAAATCACACAATGCCAACTTAAGTACAACAGGACTGACACTCTAAATTTCTATGATTTGAACCTCTCCTGTGAGTCCAGTTTTAGATTCCGATGCTTCACTTCAGGTTTACTGTATACCTTGGACCTTCTTTTTGACGATGAAACACAGAAATTGCATCCGAATTTAATAAAAAATGCACAATGCAGACTTAAGTACAAAAAAACTGACACTCTAACTTTCTATGATTTGAACCTCTCCTGTGAGTCCAGTTCTAGATTCCGACGCTTCACTTCAGGTTAACTTTATACCTCTGACCTTCTTATTGGCGATGAAACACAGAAATTGCATCGGAATTTAATTCAAAAGGTACATTGACGACTAAAGTACAAGAGGACTGACACTTTACTTTAAAATGATTTGAACTTCTCCTGTGAGACCAGTTTTAGATTCTGATACTTCACTTCAGGTTTACTGTATCCCTTGGACCTTCTTATTGACGATGAAACACAAAAATAGCATCCGAATTTAATACAAAAGGCACCATGTCGACTTAAGTACAAGAGGACTGACACTCTCACTTTCTATGATTTGAACTTCTCCTGTGAGACCAGTTTTAGATTCTGATACTTCACTTCAGGTTTACTGTATCCCTTGGACCTTCTTATTGACGATGAAACACAAAAATAGCATCCGAATTTAATACAAAATGCACCATGTCGACTTAAGTACGAGAGGACCGACACTCTCACTTTCTATGATTTGAACCTCTCCTGTGAGTCCAGTTTCAGATTCCGATGCTTCACTTCAGGTTTACTGTATCCCTTGGACCTTCTTATTGAAGATGAAACACAGAAATTGCATCCGAATTTAATACAAAAGGCACAATGCCGACTTAAGTACAAGAGGACTGACACTCTAACTTTCTATGATTAGAACCTCTCCTGTGAGACCAGTTGTAGATTCTGGTGCTTCACTTCAGGTTGACTGTATCCCTTCGATTTTCTTATTGACGATGAAACACAGAAATTGCATCCGAATTTAATACAAAAGGCAAATTGCCGACTTAAGTACAAGAGGACTGACACTCTAACTTTCTATGATTTGAACCTCTCCTGTGAGTCCAGTTTTAGATTCCAATGCTTCACTTCAGGTTTACTGTGTACCTTGGACCTCCTTATTGACGATGAAACACAGAAATTGCATCGGAATTAAATTCAAAATTTACAATGCCGACTTAGGTGCAAGAGGACTGACACTCTAACTTTCTATGATTTGAACCTGTCCTGTGAGTCCAGTTTCAGATTCCGATACTTCACTTCAGGTTTACTGTATCCTTTGGACCTAGTTATTGACGATGAAACACAGAAATTGCATCCAAATTTTATACAAAAGCCACGATACCGACTTAAGTACAAGTGGACTGACACTCTAACTTTCTATGATGTGAACCTCTCCTCTGAGTCCAGTTTTAGATTCCGATGCTTCACTTCAGGTTTACTGTATCCCTTGGACCTTCTTATTGACGATGAAACACAAAAATAGCTTCCGAATTTAATACAAAAGGCACCATGTCGACTTTAGTACAAGAGGACCGACACTCTCACTTTCTATGATTTGAACCTCTCCTGTGAGTCCAGTTTCAGATTCCGATGCTTCACTTCAGGTTTACTGTATCCCTTGGACCTTCTTATTGACGATGAAACACAGAAATTGCATCCGAATTGAATACAAAAGGCACAATGACGACTTAAGTACAAGAGGACTGACACTCTAACTTTCTATGACTTGAACCTCTCCTGTGGGTCCAGTTTTAGATTCCGGTGCTTCACTTCGGGTTTACTGTATACCTTGGACCTTCTTAATGACGATGAAACTCAGAAATTGCATCGGAATTTAATACAAAAGGCACAATGCCGACTTAAGCACAAAAGGACTGACACTCCAACTTTCTATGATTTGAACCTCTCCTGTGAGACCAGTTTTAGATTCTGGTGCTTCACTTCAGGTTTACTGTATCCCTTGGTCTTTCTTATTGACGATGAGACACAGAAATTGCATCCGAATTCAACACAAAAGGCTCAATGCCGACCTAAGTACAAGAGGACTGACACTCTTACTTTCTATGTTTTGAACCTCTCCTATGAGTCCAGTTTTAGATTCCGATGCTTCACTTCAGGTTTACTGTATACCTTGGACCTTCTTATTGACGATGAAACACAAAAATAGCATCCTAATTTAATACAAAAGGCACAATGCCGACTTAAGCACAAAAGGACTGACACTCCAACTTTCTATGATTTGAACCTCTCCTGTGAGACCAGTTTTAGATTCTGGTGCTTCACTTCAGGTTTACTGTATCCCTTGGTCTTTCTTATTGACGATGAGACACAGAAATTGCATCCGAATTCAACACAAAAGGCTCAATGCCGACCTAAGTACAAGAGGACCGACACTCTCACTTTCTATGATTTGAACCTCTCCTGTGAGTGCAGTTTCAGATTCCGATGCTTCACTTCAGGTTTACTGTATCCCTTGGACCTTCTTATTGAAGATGAAACACAGAAATTGCATCCGAATTTAATACAAAAGGCACAATGCCGACTTAAGTACAAGAGGACTGACACTCTAACTTTCTATGATTTGAACCTCTCCTGTGAGTCTAGTTTTAGATTCCGATACTTCACTTCCGGTTTACTGTATCCCTTGGACCTTCTTATTGACGAAGAAACACAGAAATTGCATCCGAATTTAATACAACAGGCACAATGCCGACTTAAGCACAAAAGGACTGACACTCTAACTTTCAATGATTTGAACCTCTCCTGTGAGACCAGTTTTAGATTCTGGTGCTTCACTTCAGGTTTACTGAATCCCTTGGATTTTCTTATTGACGATGAAACACAGATATTGCATCCGAATTAAATTCAAAAGGCACAATGCTGACTTAAGTACAAGAGGACTGACACTCTAACTTTCTATGATTTGAACCTCTCCTGTGAGTCCTGTTTTAGATTCCGATGCTTCACTTCAGGTTTACTGTCTTCCTTGACCTTCTTATTGACGATGTAACACAGAAATTGCATCCCAATTTAACACAAAATGCTCAATGCCGACCTAAGAACAAGAGGACTGACACTCTCACTTTCTATGATTTGAACCTCTCCTGTGAGTCCAGTTTTAGATTCCGATCCTTCACTTCAGGTTTACAGTATACCTTGGACCTTCTTATTGGCGATGAAACACAGAAATTGCATTCGAATTTAATACAAATCACACAATGCCAACTTAAGTACAACAGGACTGACACTCTAAATTTCTATGATTTGAACCTCTCCTGTGAGTCCAGTTTTAGATTCCGATGCTTCACTTCAGGTTTACTGTATACCTTGGACCTTCTTTATGACGATGAAACACAGAAATTGCATCCGAATTTAATAAAAAATGCACAATGCAGACTTAAGTACAAAAAAACTGACACTCTAACTTTCTATGATTTGAACCTCTCCTGTGAGTCCAGTTCTAGATTCCGACGCTTCACTTCAGGTTAACTTTATACCTCTGACCTTCTTATTGGCGATGAAACACAGAAATTGCATCGGAATTTAATTCAAAAGGTACATTGACGACTAAAGTACAAGAGGACTGACACTTTACTTTAAAATGATTTGAACTTCTCCTGTGAGACCAGTTTTAGATTCTGATACTTCACTTCAGGTTTACTGTATCCCTTGGACCTTCTTATTGACGATGAAACACAAAAATAGCATCCGAATTTAATACAAAAGGCACCATGTCGACTTAAGTACAAGAGGACCGACACTCTCACTTTCTATGATTTGAACCTCTCCTGTGAGTCCAGTTTCAGATTCCGATGGTTCATTTCAGGTTTACTGTATCCCTTGGACCTTCTTATTGAAGATGAAACACAGAAATTGCATCCGAATTTAATACAAAAGGCACAATGCCGACTTAAGTACAAGAGGACTGACACTCTAACTTTCTATGATTAGAACCTCTCCTGTGAGACCAGTTGTAGATTCTGGTGCTTCACTTCAGGTTGACTGTATCCCTTCGATTTTCTTATTGACGATGAAACACAGAAATTGCATCCGAATTTAATACAAAAGGCAAATTGCCGACTTAAGTACAAGAGGACTGACACTCTAACTTTCTATGATTTGAACCTCTCCTGTGAGTCCAGTTTTAGATTCCAATGCTTCACTTCAGGTTTACTGTGTACCTTGGACCTCCTTATTGACGATGAAACACAGAAATTGCATCGGAATTAAATTCAAAATTTACAATGCCGACTTAGGTGCAAGAGGACTGACACTCTAACTTTCTATGATTTGAACCTGTCCTGTGAGTCCAGTTTCAGATTCCGATACTTCACTTCAGGTTTACTGTATCCTTTGGACCTACTTATTGACGATGAAACACAGAAATTGCATCCAAATTTTATACAAAAGCCACGATACGACTTAAGTACAAGAGGACTGACACTCTAACTTTCTATGATGTGAACCTCTCCTCTGAGTCCAGTTTTAGATTCCGATGCTTCACTTCAGGTTTACTGTATCCCTTGGACCTTCTTATTGACGATGAAACACAAAAATAGCTTCCGAATTTAATACAAAAGGCACCATGTCGACTTTAGTACAAGAGGACCGACACTCTCACTTTCTATGATTTGAACCTCTCCTGTGAGTCCAGTTTCAGATTCCGATGCTTCACTTCAGGTTTACTGTATCCCTTGGACCTTCTTATTGACGATGAAACACAGAAATTGCATCCGAATTGAATACAAAAGGCACAATGACGACTTAAGTACAAGAGGACTGACACTCTAACTTTCTATGATTTGAACCTCTCCTGTGGGTCCAGTTTTAGATTCCGGTGCTTCACTTCGGGTTTACTGTATACCTTGGACCTTCTTAATGACGATGAAACTCAGAAATTGCATCGGAATTAAATTCCAAAGGCACAATGCCGACTTAAGTACAAGAGGACTGACACTAACTTTCTATGATTTCAACCTCTCCTGTGAGTCCAGTTTTAGATTCCGATACTTCACTTCAGGTTTACTGTATTCCTTGGACCTTCTTATTGACGAAGAAACACAGAAATTGCATCCGAATTTAATACAAAAGGCACAATGCCGACTTAAGCACAAAAGGACTGACACTCCAACTTTCTATGATTTGAACCTCTCCTGTGAGACCAGTTTTAGATTCTGGTGCTTCACTTCAGGTTTACTGTATCCCTTGGTCTTTCTTATTGACGATGAGACACAGAAATTGCATCCGAATTTAATACAAAAGGCAAAATGCCGACTTAAGTACAAGAGGACTGACACTCTAACTTTCTATGATTTGAACCTCTCCTGTGAGTCCTGTTTTAGATTCCGATGCTTCACTTCAGGTTTACTGTATACCTTGACCTTCTTATTGACGATGAAACGCAGAAATTGCATCCGAATTCAACACAAAAGGCTGAATGCCGACCTAAGTACAAGAGGACTGACACTCTTATTTTCTATAATTTGAACCTCTCCTATGAGTCCAGTTTTAGATTCCGATGCTTCACTTCAGGTTTACTGTATACCTTGGACCATCTTATTGACGATGAAGCAAAGAAAATGCATTGGAATTAAATTCAAAAGGTACAATGCCGACTTAAGTACTAGAGGACCGACACTCCAGCTTTCTATGATTTGAACCTCTCCAGTGAGTCCAGTTTTAGATTCCGATGCTTCACTTCAGGTTTCCTGTATACCTTGGACCTTCTTTTTTACGATGAAACACAGAAATTACATCCGAATTACATTCAAAAGGCACAATGCCGACTTAAGTACAAGAGGACTGACACTCTAACTTTCTATGATTTGAACCTGTCCTGTGAGTCCAGTTTCAGATTCCGATACTTCACCTCAGGTTTACTGTATCCTTTGGACCTACTTATCGACGAGGAAACACAGAAATTGCATCCAAATTTTATACAAAAGCCACGATACCGACTTAAGTACAAGAGGACTGACACTCTAACTATCTATGATTTGAACTTTTCTGTGATACCAGTTTTAGGTTCCGATGCATCACTTAAGGTGGACTGTATACCTTTTAACTTCTTATTGACGATGAAACACAGAAATTGCGTCGGAATTAAATTCAAAAAGCACAATGCCGACTTAAGTACAAGAGGACTGACACTCTAACTTTCTATGATTTGAACCTCTCCTCTGAGTCCAGTTTTAGATTCCGATGCTTCACTTCAGGTTTACTGTATCCCTTGGACCTTCTTATTGACGATGAAACACAAAAATAGCTTCCGAATTTAATACAAAAGGCACCATGTCGACTTTAGTACAAGATTACCGACACTCTAACTTTCTATGATTTGAACCTCTCCTGTGAGTCCAGTTTCAGATTCCGATGCTTCACTTCAGGTTTACTGTATCCCTTGGACCTTCTTATTGACGATGAAACACAGAAATTGCATCCGAATTGAATACAAAAGGCACAATGACGACTTAAGTACAAGAGGACTGACACTCTAACTTTCTATGATTTGAACCTCTCCTGTGGGTCCAGTTTTAGATTCCGGTGCTTCACTTCGGGTTTACTGTATACCTTGGACCTTCTTAATGACGATGAAACTCAGAAATTGCATCGGAATTAAATTCAAAAGGCACAATGCCGACTTAAGTACAAGAGGACTGACACTAACTTTCTATGATTTCAACCTCTCCTGTGAGTCCAGTTTTAGATTCCGATACTTCACTTCAGGTTTACTGTATTCCTTGGACCTTCTTATTGACGAAGAAACACAGAAATTGCATCCGAATTTAATACAAAAGGCACAATGCCGACTTAAGCACAAAAGGACTGACACTCCAACTTTCTATGATTTGAACCTCTCCTGTGAGACCAGTTTTAGATTCTGGTGCTTCACTTCAGGTTTACTGTATCCCTTGGTCTTTCTTATTGACGATGAGACACAGAAATTGCATCCGAATTTAATACAAAAGGCAAAATGCCGACTTAAGTACAAGAGGACTGACACTCTAACTTTCTATGATTTGAACCTCTCCTGTGAGTCCTGTTTTAGATTCCGATGCTTCACTTCAGGTTTACTGTATACCTTGACCTTCTTATTGACGATGAAACACAGAAATTGCATCCGAATTCAACACAAAGGCTGAATGCCGACCTAAGTACAAGAGGACTGACACTCTTATTTTCTATAATTTGAACCTCTCCTATGAGTCCAGTTTTAGATTCCGATGCTTCACTTCAGGTTTCCTGTATACCTTGGACCTTCTTTTTTACGATGAAACACAGAAATTACATCCGAATTAAATTCAAAAGGCACAATGCCGACTTAAGTACAAGAGGACTGACACTCTAACTTTCTATGATTTGAACCTCTCCTGTGGGTCCAGTTTTAGATTCCGACGCTTCACTTCGGGTTTACTGTATACCTTGGACCTTCTTAATGACGATGAAACTCAGAAATTGCATCGGAATTAAATTCAAAAGGCACAATGCCGACTTAAGTACAAGAGGACTGACACTCTAACTTTCTATGATTTCAACCTCTCCTGTGAGTCCAGTTTTAGATTCCGATACTTCACTTCAGGTTTACTGTATTCCTTGGACCTTCTTATTGACGAAGAAACACAGAAATTGCATCCGAATTTAATACAAAAGGCACAATGCCGACTTAAGCACAAAAGGACTGACACTCCAACTTTCTATGATTTGAACCTCTCCTGTGAGACCAGTTTTAGATTCTGGTGCTTCACTTCAGGTTTACCGTATCCCTAGGTCTTTCTTATTGACGATGAGACACAGAAATTGCATCCGAATTTAATACAAAAGGCAAAATGCCGCTTTAAGTACAAGAGGACTGACACTCTAACTTTCTATGATTTGAACCTCTCCTGTGAGTCCTGTTTTAGATTCCGATGCTTCACTTCAGGTTTACTGTATACCTTGACCTTCTTATTGACGATGAAACACAGAAATTGCATCCGAATTCAACACAAAAGGCTCAATGCCGACCTAAGTACAAGAGGACTGACACTCTTATTTTCTATGATTTGAACCTCTCCTATGAGTCCAGTTTTAGATTCCGATGCTTGACTTCAGGTTTACTGTATTCCTTGACCTTCTTTTTTACGATGAAACACAGAAATTACATCCGAATTAAATTCAAAAGGCACAATGCCGACTTAAGTACAAGAGGACTGACACTCTAACTTTCTATGATTTGAACCTCTCCTGTGAGTCTAGTTTTAGATTCCGATACTTCACTTCAGGTTTACTGTATCCCTTGGACCTTCGTATTGACGAAGAAACACAGAAATTGCATCCGAATTTAATACAACAGGCACAATGCCGACTTAAGCACAAAAGGACTGACACTCTAACTTTCTATGATTTGAACCTCTCCTGTGAGACCAGTTTTAGAATCTGGTGCTTCACTTCAGGTTTACTGTATCCCTTGGACCTTCGTATTGACGAAGAAACACAGAAATTGCATGCGAATTTAATACAACAGGCACAATGCCGACTTAAGCACAAAAGGACTGACACTCTAACTTTCTATGATTTGAACCTCTCCTGTGAGACCAGTTTTAGATTCTGGTGCTTCACTTCAGGTTTACTGTATCCCTTGGATTTTCTTATTGACGATGAAACACAGAAATTGCATTCGAATTTAACACAAATCACACAATGCCAACTTAAGTACAAGAGGACTGACACTCTAACTTTCTATGATTTGAACCTCTCCTGTGAATCCAGTTTTAGATTCCAATGCTTCACTTCAGGTTTACTGTGTACCTTGGACCTTCTTATTGACGATGAAACACAGAAATTGCATCGGAATTAAATTCCAAATTTTTAATGCCGACTTAGGTGCAAGAGGACTGACACTCTAACTTTCTATGATTTGAACCACTCCTGTGAGTCCAGTTTCAGATTCCGATACTTCACTTCAGGTTTACTGTATCCTTTGGACCTACTTATTGAGGATGAAACTAAGAAATTGCATCCAAATTTTATACAAAAGGCACGATACCGACTTAAGTACAAGAGGACTGAAACTCTAACTATCTATGATTTGAACCTTTCTGTGATACCAGTTTTAGGTTCCGATGCATCACTTAAGGTGGACTGTATCCCTTTTACCTTCTTATTGACGATGAAGCACAGAAATTGCATCGGAATTAAATTCAAAATGCACAATGCCGACTTAAGTACAAGAGGACTGACACTCTAACTTTCTATGATTTGAACCTCTCCTCTGAATCCAGTTTTAGATTCCGATGCTTCACTTCAGGTTTACTGTATCCCTTGGACCTTCTTATTGACGATGAAACACAAAAATAGCATCCGAATTTAATACAAAAGGCACAATGACGACTTAAGTACAAGAGGACTGACACTCTAACTTTCTATGATTTGAACCTCTCCTGTGAGTCCAGTTTTAGATTCTGGTGCTTCACTTCAGGTTTACTGTATACCTTGGACCTTCTTAATGACGATGAAACTCAGAAATTGCATCGGAATTAAATTCCAAAGGCACAATGCCGACTTAAGTACAAGAGGACTGACACTCTAACTTTCTATGATTTCAACCTCTCCAGTGAGTCCAGTTTTAGATTCCGATACTTCACTTCAGGTTTACTGTATTCCTTGGACCTTCTTATTGACGAAGAAACACAGAAATTGCATCCGAATTTAATACAAAAGGCACAATGCCGACTTAAGCACAAAAGGACTGACACTCCAACTTTCTATGATTTGAACCTCTCCTGTGAGACCAGTTTTAGATTCTGGTGCTTCACGTCAGGTTTACTGTATCCCTTGGTCTTTCTTATTGACGATGAGACACAGAAATTGCATCCGAATTCAACACAAAAGGCTCAATGCCGACCTAAGTACAAGAGGACTGACACTCTTACTTTCTATGTTTTGAACCTCTCCTATGAGTCCAGTTTTAGATTCCGATGCTTCACTTCAGGTTTACTGTATACCTTGGACGTTCTTATTGACGATGAAACACAAAAATAGCATCCGAATTTAATACAAAAGGCACCATGTCGACTTAAGTACAAGAGGACCGACACTCTCACTTTCTATGATTTGAACCTCTCCTGTGAGTCCAGTTTCAGATTCCGATGCTTCACTTCAGGTTTACTGTATCCCTTGGACCTTCTTATTGACGATGAAACACAGAAATTGCATCCGAATTTAATACAAAAGGCACAATGACGACTTAAGTACAAGAGGACTGACACTCTAACTTTCTATGATTTGAACCTCTCCTGTGAGTCCAGTTTTAGATTCCGATGCTTCACTTCGGGTTTACTGTATACCTTGGACCTTCTTAATGACGATGAAACTCAGAAATTGCATCGGAATTAAATTCCAAAGGCACAATGCCGACTTAAGTACAAGAGGACTGACACTCTAACTTTCTATGATTTCAACCTCTCCAGTGAGTCCAGTTTTAGATTCCGATACTTCACTTCAGGTTTACTGTATTCCTTGGACCTTCTTATTGACGAAGAAACACAGAAATTGCATCCGAATTTAATACAAAAGGCACAATGCCGACTTAAGCACAAAAGGACTGACACTCCAACTTTCTATGATTTGAACCTCTCCTGTGAGACCAGTTTTAGATTCTGGTGCTTCACTTCAGGTTTACTGTATCCCTTGGTCTTTCTTATTGACGATGAGACACAGAAATTGCATCCGAATTCAACACAAAAGGCTCAATGCCGACCTAAGTACAAGAGGACTGACACTCTTACTTTCTATGTTTTGAACCTCTCCTATGAGTCCAGTTTTAGATTCCGATGCTTCACTTCAGGTTTACTGTATACCTTGGACGTTCTTATTGACGATGAAACACAAAAATAGCATCCGAATTTAATACAAAAGGCACCATGTCGACTTAAGTACAAGAGGACCGACACTCTCACTTTCTATGATTTGAACCTCTCCTATGAGTCCAGTTTTAGATTCCGATGCTTCACTTCAGGTTTACTGTATCCCTTGGACCTTCTTATTGAAGATGAAACACAGAAATTGCATCCGAATTTAATACAAAAGGCACAATGCCGACTTAAGTACAAGAGGACTGACACTCTAACTTTCTATGATTTGAACCTCTCCTGTGAGTCTAGTTTTAGATTCCGATACTTCACTTCAGGTTTACTGTATCCCTTGGACCTTCTTATTGACGAAGAAACACAGAAATTGCATCCGAATTTAATACAACAGGCACAATGCCGACTTAAGCACAAAAGGACTGACACTCTAACTTTCAATGATTTGAACCTCTCCTGTGAGACCAGTTTTAGATTCTGGTGCTTCACTTCAGGTTTACTGAATCCCTTGGATTTTCTTATTGACGATGAAACACAGATATTGCATCCGAATTTAATACAAAAGGCAAATTGCCGACTTAAGTACAAGAGGACTGACACTCTAACTTTCTATGATTTGAACCTCTCCTGTGAGTCCTGTTTTAGATTCCGATGCTTCACTTCAGGTTTACTGTCTTCCTTGACCTTCTTATTGACGATGTAACACAGAAATTGCATCCCAATTTAACACAAAATGCTCAATGCCGACCTAAGAACAAGAGGACTGACACTCTCACTTTCTATGATTTGAACCTCTCCTGTGAGTCCAGTTTTAGATTCCGATCCTTCACTTCAGGTTTACAGTATACCTTGGACCTTCTTATTGGCGATGAAACACAGAAATTGCATTCGAATTTAATACAAATCACACAATGCCAACTTAAGTACAACAGGACTGACACTCTAAATTTCTATGATTTGAACCTCTCCTGTGAGTCCAGTTTTAGATTCCGATGCTTCACTTCAGGTTTACTGTATACCTTGGACCTTCTTTTTGACGATGAAACACAGAAATTGCATCCGAATTTAATTAAAAATGCACAATGCAGACTTAAGTACAAAAAAACTGACACTCTAACTTTCTATGATTTGAACCTCTCCTGTGAGTCCAGTTCTAGATTCCGACGCTTCACTTCAGGTTAACGTTATACCTCTGACCTTCTTATTGGCGATGAAACACAGAAATTGCATCGGAATTTAATTCAAAAGGTACATTGACGACTAAAGTACAAGAGGACTGACACTTTACTTTAAAATGATTTGAACTTCTCCTGTGAGACCAGTTTTAGATTCTGATACTTCACTTCAGGTTTACTGTATCCCTTGGACCTTCTTATTGACGATGAAACACAAAAATAGCATCCGAATTTAATACAAAAGGCACCATGTCGACTTAAGTACAAGAGGACCGACACTCTCACTTTCTATGATTTGAACCTCTCCTGTGAGTCCAGTTTCAGATTCCGATGGTTCACTTCAGGTTTACTGTGTACCTTGGACCTCCTTATTGACGATGAAACACAGAAATTGCATCCGAATTTAATACAAAAGGCACAATGCCGACTTAAGTACAAGAGGACTGACACTCTAACTTTCTATGATTAGAACCTCTCCTGTGAGACCAGTTGTAGATTCTGGTGCTTCACTTCAGGTTGACTGTATCCCTTCGATTTTCTTATTGACGATGAAACACAGAAATTGCATCCGAATTTAATACAAAAGGCAAATTGCCGACTTAAGTACAAGAGGACTGACACTCTAACTTTCTATGATTTGAACCTCTCCTGTGAGTCCAGTTTTAGATTCCAATGCTTCACTTCAGGTTTACTGTGTACCTTGGACCTCCTTATTGACGATGAAACACAGAAATTGCATCGGAATTAAATTCAAAATTTACAATGCCGACTTAGGTGCAAGAGGACTGACACTCTAACTTTCTATGATTTGAACCTGTCCTGTGAGTCCAGTTTCAGATTCCGATACTTCACTTCAGGTTTACTGTATCCTTTGGACCTACTTATTGACGATGAAACACAGAAATTGCATCCAAATTTTATACAAAAGCCACGATACCGACTTAAGTACTAGAGGACTGACACTCTAACTTTCTATGATGTGAACCTCTCCTCTGAGTCCAGTTTTAGATTCCGATGCTTCACTTCAGGTTTACTGTATCCCTTGGACCTTCTTATTGACGATGAAACACAAAAATAGCTTCCGAATTTAATACAAAAGGCACCATGTCGACTTTAGTACAAGAGGACCGACACTCTCACTTTCTATGATTTGAACCTCTCCTGTGGGTCCAGTTTCAGATTCCGATGCTTCACTTCAGGTTTATTGTATCCCTTGGACCTTCTTAATGACGATGAAACTCAGAAATTGCATCGGAATTAAATTCAAAAGGCACAATGCCGACTTAAGTACAAGAGGACTGACACTAACTTTCTATGATTTCAACCTCTCCTGTGAGTCCAGTTTTAGATTCCGATACTTCACTTCAGGTTTACTGTATTCCTTGGACCTTCTTATTGACGAAGAAACACAGAAATTGCATCCGAATTTAATACAAAAGGCACAATGCCGACTTAAGCACAAAAGGACTGACACTCCAACTTTCTATGATTTGAACCTCTCCTATGAGTCCAGTTTTAGATTCCGATGCTTCACTTCAGGTTTACTGTATACCTTGGACATTCTTATTGACGATGAAGCAAAGAAAATGCATTGGAATTAAATTCAAAAGGTACAATGCCGACTTAAGTACTAGAGGACCGACACTCCAACTTTCTATGATTTGAACCTCTCCAGTGAGTCCAGTTTTAGATTCCGATGCTTCACTTCAGGTTTCCTGTATACCTTGGACCTTCTTTTTTACGATGAAACACAGAAATTACATCCGAATTAAATTCAAAAGGCACAATGCCGACTTAAGTACAAGAGGACTGACACTCTAACTTTCTATGATTTGAACCTCTCCTGTGAGTCCAGTTTTAGATTCCGATGCTTCACTTCAGGTTTACTGTATCCCTTGGACCTTCTTATTGACGATGAAACACAAAAATAGCTTCCGAATTTAATACAAAAGGCACCAAGTCGACTTTAGTACAAGATTACCGACACTCTCATATTCTATGATTTGAACCTCTCCTGTGAGTCCAGTTTCAGATTCCGATGCTTCACTTCAGTTTACTGTATCCCTTGGACCTTCTTATTGACGATGAAACACAGAAATTGCATCCGAATTTAATACAAAAGGCACAATGACGACTTAAGTACAAGAGGACTTACACTCTAACTTTCTATGATTTGAACCTCTCCTGTGGGTCCAGTTTTAGATTCCGATGCTTCACTTCGGGTTTACTGTATACCTTGGACCTCCTTATTGACGATGAAACACAGAAATTGCATCGGAATTAAATTCAAAATTTACAATGCCGACTTAGGTGCAAGAGGACTGACACTCTAACTTTCTATGATTTGAACCTGTCCTGTGAGTCCAGTTTCAGATTCCGATACTTCACCTCAGGTTTACTGTATCCTTTGGACCTACTTATCGACGAGGAAACACAGAAATTGCATCCAAATTTTATACAAAAGCCACGATACCGACTTAAGTACAAGAGGACTGACACTCTAACTGTCTATGATTTGAACTTTTCTGTGATACCAGTTTTAGGTTCCGATGCATCACTTAAGGTGGACTGTATACCTTTTAACTTCTTATTGACGATGAAACACAGAAATTGCGTCGGAATTAAATTCAAAAAGCACAATGCCGACTTAAGTACAAGAGGACTGACACTCTAACTTTCTATGATTTGAACCTCTCCTCTGAGTCCAGTTTTAGATTCCGATGCTTCACTTCAGGTTTACTGTATCCCTTGGACCTTCTTATTGACGATGAAACACAAAAATAGCTTCCGAATTTAATACAAAAGGCACCATGTCGACTTTAGTACAAGATTACCGACACTCTCATATTCTATGATTTGAACCTCTCCTGTGAGTCCAGTTTCAGATTCCGATGCTTCACTTCAGGTTTACTGTATCCCTTGGACCTTCTTATTGACGATGAAACACAGAAATTGCATCCGAATTTAATACAAAAGGCACAATGACGACTTAAGTACAAGAGGACTTACACTCTAACTTTCTATGATTTGAACCTCTCCTGTGGGTCCAGTTTTAGATTCCGATGCTTCACTTCGGGTTTACTGTATACCTTGGACCTTCTTAATGACGATGAAACTCAGAAATTGCATCGGAATTAAATTCAAAAGGCACAATGCCGACTTAAGTACAAGAGGACTGACACTCTAACTTTCTATGATTTGAACCTCTCCTGTGGGTCAAGTTTTAGATTCCGACGCTTCACTTCGGGTTTACTGTATACCTTGGACCTTCTTAATGACGATGAAACTCAGAAATTGCATCGGAATTAAATTCAAAAGGCACAATGCCGACTTAAGTACAAGAGGACTGACACTCTAACTTTCTATGATTTCAACCTCTCCTGTGAGTCCAGTTTTAGATTCCGATACTTCACTTCAGGTTTACTGTATTCCTTGGACCTTCTTATTGACGAAGAAACACAGAAATTGCATCCGAATTTAATACAAAAGGCACAATGCCGACTTAAGCACAAAAGGACTGACACTCCAACTTTCTATGATTTGAACCTCTCCTGTGAGACCAGTTTTAGATTCTGGTGCTTCACTTCAGGTTTACCGTATCCCTAGGTCTTTCTTATTGACGATGAGACACAGAAATTGCATCCGAATTTAATACAAAAGGCAAAATGCCGACTTAAGTACAAGAGGACAGACACTCTAACTTTCTATGATTTGAACCTCTCCTGTGAGTCCTGTTTTAGATTCCGATGCTTCACTTCATGTTTACTGTATACCTTGACCTTCTTATTGACGATGAAACACAGAAATTGCATCCGAATTCAACACAAAAGGCTCAATGCCGACCTAAGTACAAGAGGACTGACACTCTTATTTTCTATGATTTGAACCTCTCCTATGAGTCCAGTTTTAGATTCCGATGCTTCACTTCAGGTTTACTGTATACCTTGGACCTTCTTATTGACGATGAAGCAAAGAAAATGCATTGGAATTAAATTCAAAAGGCACAATGCCGACTTAAGTACTAGAGGACCGACACTCCAACTTTCTATGATTTGAATCTCTCCAGTGAGTCCAGTTTAAGATTCCGATGCTTCACTTCAGGTTTCCTGTATACCTTGGACCTTCTTTTTTACGATAAAACACAGAAATTACATCCGAATTAAATTCAAAAGGCACAATGCCGACTTAAGTACAAGAGGACTGACACTCTAACTTTCTATGATTTGAACCTCTCCTGTGAGTCTAGTTTTAGATTCCGATACTTCACTTCAGGTTTACTGTATCCCTTGGACCTTCTTATTGACGAAGAAACACAGAAATTGCATCCGAATTTAATACAACAGGCACAATGCCGACTTAAGCACAAAAGGACTGACACTCTAACTTTCTATGATTTGAACCTCTCCTGTGAGACCAGTTTTAGATTCTGGTGCTTCACTTCAGGTTTACTGTATCCCTTGGATTTTCTTATTGACTATGAAACACAGAAATTGCATCCGAATTTAATACAAATCACACAATGCCAACTTAAGTACAAGAGGACTGACACTCGAAATTTCTATGATTTGAACCTCTCCTGTGAGTCCAGTTTTAGATTCCGATGCTTCACTTCAGGTTTACTGTATACCTTGGACCTTCTTTTTGACGATGAAACACAGAAATTGCATCCGAATTTAATAAAAAATGCACAATGCAGACTTAAGTACAAAAAGGGACATTGACGACTAAAGTACAAGAGGACTGACACTTTACTTTAAAATGATTTGAACTTCTCCTGTGAGACCAGTTTTAGATTCTGATACTTCATGTCAGGTTTACTGTATCCTTTGGACCTACTTATTGACGATGAAACACAGAAATTGCATCCAAATTTTATACAAAAGGCACGATACCGACTTAAGTACAAGAGGACTGACACTCTAACTATCTATGATTTGAACCTTTTTGTGATACCAGCTTTAGGTTCCAATGCATCACTTAAGGTGGACTGTATCCCTTTTTCCTTCTTATTGACGATGAAGCACAGAAATTGCATCGGAATTAAATTCAAAAGCACAATGCCGACTTAAGTACAAGAGGACTGACACTCAAATTTTCGATGATTTGAACCTCTCCTCTGAGTCTAGTTTTAGATTCCGGTGCTTCACTTCAGGTTTACTGTATCCCTTGGACCTTCTTATTGACGATGAAACACAAAAATAGCATCCGAATTTAATACAAAAGGCACCATGTCGACTTAAGTACAAGAGGACCGACACTCTCACTTTCTATGATTTGAACCTCTCCTGTGAGTCCAGTTTTAGATTCCGATGCTTCACTTCAGGTTTACTGTATCCCTTGGACCTTGTTATTGGAGATGAAACACAGAAATTGCATCCGAATTTAATACAAAAGGCACAATGACGACTTAAGTACAAGAGGACTGACACTCTAACTTTCTATGATTTGAACCTCTCCTGTGAGTCCAGTTTTAGATTCCGATGCTTCACTTCGGGTTTACTGTATACCTTGGACCTTCTTAATGACGATGAAACTCAGAAATTGCATCGGAATTAAATTCAAAAGGCACAATGCCGACTTAAGTACAAGAGGACTGACACTCTAACTTTCTATGATTTCAACCTCTCCTGTGAGTCCAGTTTTAGATTCCGATACTTCACTTCAGGTTTACTGTATTCCTTGGACCTCCTTATTGACGAAGAAACACAGAAATTGCATCCGAATTTAATACAAAAGGCACGATGCCGACTTATGCACAAAAGGACTGACACTCCAACTTTCTATGATTTGAACCTCTCCTGTGAGACCAGTTTTAGATTCTGGTGCTTCACTTCAGGTTTACTGTATCCCTTGGTCTTTCTTATTGACGATGAGACACAGAAATTGCATCCGAATTTAATACAAAAGGCAAAATGCCGACTTAAGTACAAGAGGACTGACACTCTAACTTTCTATGATTTGAACCTCTCCTGTGAGTCCTGTTTTAGATTCCGATGCTTCACTTCAGGTTTACTGTATTCCTTGACCTTCTTATTGACGATGAAACACAGAAATTGCATCCGAATTCAACACAAAAGTCTCAATGCCGACCTAAGTACATGAGGACTGACACTCTTACTTTCTATGATTTGAACCTCTCCTATGAGTCCAGTTTTAGATTCCGATGCTTCACTTCAGGTTTACTGTATACCTTGGACCTTCTTATTGACGATGAAGCAAAGAAAATGCATTGGAATTAAATTCAAAAGGCACAATGCCGACTTAAGTACAAGAGGACCGACACTCCAACTTTCTATGATTTGAACCTCTCCAGTGAGTCCAGTTTTAGATTCCGATGCTTCACTTCAGGTTTCCTGTATACCTTGGACCTTCTTATTGACGATGTAACACAGAAATTACATCCAAATTAAATTCAAAAGGCACAATGCCGACTTAAGCACAAAAGGGACTGACACTCTAACTTTCTATGATTTGAACCTCTCCTGTGAGACCTGTTTTAGATTCTGGTGCTTCACTTCAGGTTTACTGTATCCCTTGGATTTTCTTATTGACGATGAAACACAGAAATTGCATCCGAATTTAATACAAAAGGCAAATTTGCCGACTTAAGTACAAGAGGACTGACACTCTAACTTTCTATGATTTGAACCTCTCCTGTGAGTCCTGTTTTAGATTCCGATGCTTCACTTCAGGTTTACTGTATTCCTTGACCTTCTTATTGACGATGTACACACAAATTGCATCCCAATTTAACACAAAAGGCTCAATGCCGACCTAAGGACAAGAGGACTGACACTCTCACCTTCTATGATTTGAACCTCTCCTGTGAGTCCAGTTTTAGATTCCGATGCTTCACTTCAGGTTTACAGTATACCTTGGACCTTCTTATTGGCGATGAAACACAGAAATTGCATTCGAATTTAATACAAATCACACAATGCCAACTTAAGTACAAGAGGACTGACACTCTAAATTTCTATGATTTGAACCTCTCCTGTGAGACCAGTTTTTGATTCTGGTGCTTCACTTCAAGTTTACAATATCCGTTGGATTTTCGTATTGACGATGAAACACAGAAATTGCATCCGAATTTAATACAAAAGGCAAATTGCCGACTTAAGTACAAGAGAACTGACACTCTAACTTTCTATGATTTGAACCTCTCCTGTGAGTCCAGTTTTAGATTCCAATGCTTCACTTCAGGTATACTGTGTACCTTGCACCTTTTTATTGACGATGAAACAAAGAAATTTCATACGAATTCAACACAAAAGGCTCAATGCCGACCTAAGTACAAGAGGACTGACACTCTTACTTTCTATGATTTGAACCTCTCCTATGAGTCCAGTTTTAGATTCCGATGCTTCACTTCAGGTTTACTGTATACCTTGGACCTTCTTATTGACGATGAAGCAAAGAAAATGCATTGGAATTAAATTCAAAAGGCACAATGTCGACTTAAGTACAAGAGGACCGACACTCCAACTTTCTATGATTTGAACCTCTCCAGTGAGTCCAGTTTTAGGTTCTGATGCTTCACTTCAGGTTTCCTGTATACCTTGGACCTTCTTTTTTACGATGAAACACAGATATTACATCCGAATTAAATTCAAAAGGCACAATGCCGACTTAAGTACAAGAGGACTGACACTCTAACTTTCTATGATTTGAATCTCTCCTGTGAGTCTAGTTTTAGATTTCGATACTTCACTTCAGGTTTACTGTATCCCTTGGACCTTCTTATTGACGAAGAAACACAGAAATTGCATTCGAATTTAATACAACAGGCACAATGCCGACTTAAACACAAAAGGACTGACACTCTAACTTTCTATGATTTGAACCTCTCCTGTGAGACCAGTTTTAGATTCTGGTGCTTCACTTCAGGTTTACTGAATCCCTTGGATTTTCTTATTGACGATGAAACACAGAAATTGCATCCGAATTTAATACAAAAGGCAAATTGCTGACTTAAGTACAAGAGGACTTTCTATGATTTGAACCTCTCCTGTGAGTCCTGTTTTAGATTCCGATGCTTCACTTCATGTTTACTGTCTTCCTTGACCTTCTTATTGACGATGTAACACAGAAATTGCATCCCAATTTAACACAAAAGGCTCAATGCCGACCTAAGAACAAGAGGACTGACACTCTCACTTTCTATGATTTGAACCTCTCCTGTGAGTCCAGTTTTAGATTCCGATCCTTCACTTCAGGTTTACAGTATACCTTGGACCTTTTTATTGGCCATGAAACACAGAAATTGCATTCGAATTTAATACAAATCACACAATGCCAACTTAAGTACAAGAGGACTGACACTCGAAATTTCTATGATTTGAACCTCTCCTGTGAGTCCAGTTTTAGATTCCGATGCTTCACTTCAGGTTTACTGTATACCTTGGACCTTCTTTTTGACGATGAAACACAGAAATTGCATCCGAATTTAATAAAAAATGCACAATGCAGACTTAAGTACAAAAAGGCACATTGACGACTAAAGTACAAGAGGACTGACACTTTACTTTAAAATGATTTGAACTTCTCCTGTGAGACCAGTTTTAGATTCTGATACTTCACGTCAGGTTTACTGTATCCTTTGGACCTACTTATTGACGATGAAACACAGAAATTGCATCCAAATTTTATACAAAAGGCACGATACCGACTTAAGTACAAGAGGACTGACACTCTAATTTTCGATGATTTGAACCTCTCCTCTGAGTCTAGTTTTAGATTCCGATGCTTCACTTCAGGTTTACTGTACCCCTTGGACCTTCTTATTGACGATGAAACACAAAAATAGCATCCGAATTTAATACAAAAGGCACCATGTCGACTTAAGTACAAGAGGACCGACACTCTCACTTTCTATGATTTGAACCTCTCCTGTGAGTCCAGTGTCAGATTCCGATGCTTCACTTCAGGTTTACTGTATCCCTTGGACCTTGTTATTGAAGATGAAACACAGAAATTGCATCCGAATTTAATACAAAAGGCACAATGACGACTTAAGTACAAGAGGACTGACACTCTAACTTTCTATGATTTGAACCTCTCCTATGAGTCCAGTTTTAGATTCCGATGCTTCACTTCAGGTTTACTGTATACCTTGGACCTTCTTATTGACGATGAAGCAAAGAAAATGCATTGGAATTAAATTCAAAAGGCACAATGCCGACTTAAGTACAAGAGGACCGACACTCCAACTTTCTATGATTTGAACCTCTCCATTGAGTCCAGTTTTAGATTCCGATGCTTCACTTCAGGTTGCCTGTATACCTTGGACCTTCTTTTTTACGATGAAACACAGAAATTACATCCAAATTAAATTCAAAAGGCACAATGCCGACTTAAGTACAAGAGGACTGACACTCTAACTTTCTATGGTTTGAACCTCTCCTGTGGGTCTAGTTTTAGATTCCGATACTTCACTTCAGGTTTACTGTATCCCTTGGACCTTCTTATTGACGAAGAAACACAGAAATTGCATCCGAATTTAATACAACAGGCACAATGCCGACTTAAGCACAAAAGGACTGACAGTCTAACTTTCTATGATTTGAACCTGTCCTGTGACTCCTGTTTTAGATTCCGATGCTTCACTTCAGGTTTACTGCTTACCTTTGACCTTCTTTTTGACGATGAAACACAGAAATTGCATCCGAATTTAATAAAAAATGCACAATGCAGACTTAAGTACAAAAAGACTGACACTCTAACTTTCTATGATTTGAACCTCTCCTGTGAGTCCAGTTCTAGATTCCGACGCTTCACTTCAGGTTAACTTTATACCTCTGACCGTGTTATTGGCGATGAAACACAGAAATTGCATCCCAATTTAACACAAAAGGCTCAATGCCGACCTAAGAACAAGAGGACTGACACTCTCACTTTCTATGATTTGAACCTCTCCTGTGAGTCCAGTTTTAGATCCGATGCTTCACTTCAGGTTTACAGTATACCTTGGACCTTCTTATTGGTGATGAAACACAGAAATTGCATTCGAATTTAATACAAATCACACAATGCCAACTTAAGTACAAGAGGACTGACACTCTAAATTTCTATGATTTGAACCTCTCCTGTGAGTCCAGTTTTAGATTCCGATGCTTCACTTCAGGTTTACTGTATACCTTGGACCTTCTTTTTGACGATGAAACACAGAAATTGCATCCGAATTTAATAAAAACTGCACAATGCAGACTTAAGTACAAAAAAACTGACACTCTAATTTTCTATGATTTGAACCTCTCCTGTGAGTCCAGTTCTAGATTCCGACGCTTCACTTCAGGTTAACTTTATACCTCTGGCCTTCTTATTGGCGATGAAACACAGAAATTGCATCGGAATTTAATTCAAAAGGCACAATGACGACTAAAGTACAAGAGGACTGAAACTTTACTTTAAAATGATTTGAACTTCTACTGTGAGACCAGTTTTAGATTCTGATACTTAACGTCAGGTTTACTGTATCCTTTGGACCTTCATATTGACGATGAAACACAGAAATTGCATCCGAATTTTATACAAAAGGCACGATGCCGACTTAAGTACAAGAGGACTGACACTCTAACTTTCATTGATTTGAACCTCTGCTGTGAGTCCAGTTTTATATTCCGATGCTTCACCTCAGGTTTAATGTATACCTTGGACCGTCTTATTGACGATGAAACTCAGAAATTGCATCAGAATTTAATACAAACGTCACAATGTCGACTTAAGTACAAGAGGACGGCCACTCTAACTTTCTATGATTTGAACCTTCTCTGTGAGTCCAGTTTTAGATTCCGATGCTTCACTTTAGGTTTACTGTATCCTTGGACCTTCTTATTGACGATGATACACAGAAATCGCATCCGAATTTAATACAAAAGGCACAATGCCGCCTTAAGTACAAGAGGACTGACACTCTAACTTTCATTGATTTAAACCTCTCCTGTGAGTCCTGTTTTAGATTCTGATGCTTCACTTCGAGTTTACTGTATCCCTTGGACCTTCTTATTGGCGATGAAACACAGAAATTGCTTCCGAATTTAATAAAAAAGGCACAATGCCGACTTAAGTACAAAAGGACTGACACTCTCACTTTCTATGATTTGAACCTCTCCTGTGAGTCCAGTTTTAGATTCCGATGCTTCACTTCGAGTTTACTGTATCCCTTGGACCTTCTTATTGGCGATGAAACACAGAAATTGCTTCCGAATTTAATACAAAACACACAATGCCAACTTAAGTACAAGAGGACTGACACTCTAAATTTCTATGATTTGCAACTCTCCTATGAGTCCAGTTTTAGATTCCGATGCTCCACTTCAGTTTTACTGTATACCTTGCACCTTGTAAGTTGACGATGAAACAAGGAAATTGCATCCGAATTTAAAAAAAAAACGCACAATGCCGCCTTAAGTACTAGAGGACTGACACTCTAACTTTCTATGATTTGAACCTCTCCTGTGAGTCTAGTTTTAGATTCCAATGCTTCACATCAGGTTCACTGTATACCTTGGACCTTCTTTTTGACGATGAAACACAGAAATTGCATCCGAATTTAATACAAAAGGCAAAATGCCTACTTAAGTACAAAAGGACTGGCACTCTATCTTTCTATGATTTGAACCTCTCCTGTGAGACCAGTTTTAGATTCCGAAACTTCACTTCAGGTTTACTCTATCCTTTGGACCTTCTTATTGACGATGAAACACAGATATTGCATCCGAATTTTATACTAAAAGCACAATGCCGACTTAAGTACAAGAGGACGGACACTCTAACTTTCTATGATTTGAACCTCTCCTGTGAGTCCAGTTTTAGATTCCGATGCTTCACTTCAGGTTTACTGTATCCCTTGGACCTTTTTATTGACGATGAAACACAAAAATAGCATCCGAATTTAATACAAAAGGCACCATGTCGACTTAAGTACAAGAGGACCGACACTCTCACTTTCTATGATTTGAACCTCTCCTGTGAGTCCAGTTTCAGATTCCGATGCTTTACTTCAGGTTTACTGTATCCCTTGGACCTTCTTATTGACGATGAAACACAGAAATTGCATCCGAATTTAATACAAAAGGCAAAATGACGACTTAAGTACAAGAGGACTGACACTCTAACTTTCTATGATTTGAACCTCTCCTGTGAGTCCAGTTTTAGATTCCGATGCTTCACTTCAGGTTTACTGTATACCTTGGACCTTCTTAATGACGATGAAACTCAGAAATTGCATCGGAATTAAATTCAAAAGGCACAATGCCGACTTAAGTACAAGAGGACTGACACTCTAACTTTCTATGATTTCAACCTCTCCTGTGAGTCCAGTTTTATATTCCGATACTTCACTTCAGGTTTACTGTATTCCTCGGACCTTCTTATTGACGAAGAAACACAGAAATTGCATCCCAATTTAATACAAAAGGCACAATGCCGACTTAAGCACAAAAGGACTGACACTCTAACTTTCTATGATTTGAACCTCTCCTGTGAGACCAGTTTTAGATTCTGGTGCTTTACTTCAGGTTTACTGTATCCCTTGGAATTTCTTATTGACGTTGAAACACAGAAATTGCATCCGAATTTAATACAAAAATCAAAATCCCGACTTAAGTACAAGAGGACCGACACTGTAACTTTCTATGATTTGAACCTCTCCTGTGAGTCCTGTTTTAGACTCCGATGCTTCACTTCAGGTTTACTGTATACCTTGACCTTCTTATTGACGATGAAACACAGAAATTGGATCCGAATTCAACACAAAAGGCTCAATGCCGACCTAAGTACAAGAGGACTGACACTCTTACTTTCTATGATTTGAACCTCTCCTATGAGTCCAGTTTTAGATTTCCGATGCTTCACTTCAGGTTTACTGTATACCTTGGACCTTCTTATTGACGATGAAGCAAAGAAAATGCATCGGAATAAAATTCAAAAGGCACAATGCCGACTTCAGTACAAGAGGACCGACACTCCAACTTTCTATGATTTGAACCTCTCCAGTGAGTCCAGTTTTAGATTCCGATGCTTCACTTCAGGTTTCCTGTATACCTTGGACCTTCTTTTTTACGATGAAACACAGAAATTACATCCGAATTAAATTCAAAATGCACAATGCCGACTTATGTACAAGAGGACTGACACTCTAACTTTCTATGATTTGAACCTCTCCTGTGAGTCTAGTTTTAGATTCCGATACTTCACTTCAGGTTTACTGTATCCCTTGGATCTTCTTATTGACGAAGAAACACAGAAATTGCATCCGAATTTAATACAACAGGAACAATGCCGACTTAAGCACAAAAGGACTGACACTCTAACTTTCTATGATTTGAACCTCTCCTGTGAGACCAGTTTTAGATTCTGGTGCTTCACTTCAGGTTTACTGTATCCTTTGCACCTTCATATTGACGATGAAACACAGAAATTGCATCGGAATTTTATACAAAAGGCACGATGCCGACTTACGTACAAGAGGACTGACACTCTAACATTCATTGATTTGAACCTCTGCTGTGAGTCCAGTTTTATATTCCGATGCTTCACTTCAGGTTTAATGTATAATTTGGCCGTCTTATTGACGATGAAACTCAGAAATTGCATCAGAATTTAATACAAACGTCACAATGTCGACTTAAGTACAAAAGGACTGACACTCTCACTTTCTATGATTTGAACCTCTCCTGTGAGTCCAGTTTTAGATTCCGATGCTTCACTTCAGGTTTAGTGCATCCCTTGGCCCTTCTTATTGACGATGAAACACATAAATTGCATCCGAATTTATTACCAAAGGCACAACGCCGTCTTAAGTAAAAGAGGATTGAACTCTAACTTTCTATGATTTGAACCTCTCCTGTCAGTTCAGTTTTAGATTCCGATGCTTCAATTCAGGTTTACTGTATCGCTTAGACCTTCTTAATGACGATGAAACACAGAAATTGTATCCGAATTTAATACAAAAGGCACAATGACGACTTAAGTACTAGAAGACTGACACTTTAACTTTCCATGATTTGAACCTCTCCTGTGAGTCCAGTTTTAGATTCTGGTTTTTCACTTCAGGTTTACTGTATCTCTTGGACTTTCTTATTGACGATGAAACACAGAAATTGCATCCGAATTTAATACAAAATGCAAAATGGCGACTTAAGTACAAGAGGACTGACACTCTAACTTTCTATGATTTGAACCTCTCCTGTGAGTCCTGTTTTAGATTCCGATGTTTCACTTCAAGTTTACTGTATACCTTGACCTTCTTATTGACGATGAAACACAGAAATTGCATCCGAATTTAACACAAAAGGCTCAATGCCGACCTAAATACAAGAGGACTGACACTCTCACTTTCTATGATTTGAACCTCTCCCGTGAGTCCAGTTTTAGATTCCGATGCTCCACTTCAGTTTTACTGTATACCTTGCACCTTGTAATTTGACGATGAAACAAGGAAATTGCATCCGAATTTGAAACAAAACGCACAATGCCGACTTAAGTACAAGAGGACTGACACACTAACATTCTATGATTTGAACCCCTCCTGTGAGACCAGTTTTAGATTCCGAAACTTCACTTCAGGTTTATTCTATCCTTTGGACCTTCTTATTGACGATGAAACACTGAAATTGCATCCGAATTTTATACTAAAGGCACGATGCCGACTTAAGTACAAGAGAACTGACACTCTTCAGTTCTACGATTTGAACCTCTCCTGTGAGTCCAGTTTTAGATTCCGATGCTTCACATCAGGTTTACTGTATCCCTTGGACATTCTTATTGGCGATGAAACACAGAAATTGCATCCGAATTTAATACAAAATGCAGAATGCCGTCTTATGTACAAAAGGACTGACACTCTAACTTTCTATGATTTGAACCTCTCCTGTGAGACCAGTTATAGATTCCGACGCTTCACTTCAGGTTAACTGTATACCTCTGACCTTCTTATTGGCGATGAAACACAGAAATTGCATCGGAATTAAATTGAAAAAGCACAATGCCGACTTAACTACAAGAGGACTGAGACTCTAACTTTCTATGATTTGAACCTCTCATGTGACTCCAGTTTTAGATTCCGATGCTTCACTTCAGGTTTACTGTATCCCTTGAACCTTCTTATTGACGATGAAACACAAAAATAGCATCCGAATTTAATACAAAAGGCACCATGTCGACTTAAGTACAACAGGACCGACACTCTCACTTTCTATGATTTGAACCTCTCCTGTGAGTCCAGTTTTAGATTCTGATGCTTCACTTCAGATTTACTGTATACCTTGGACCTTCTTAATGACGATGAAACTCAGAAATTGCATCGGAATTAAATTCAAAAGGCACAATGCGGCCTTAAGTACAAGAGGACTGACACTCTAACTTTCTATGATTTCAACCTCTACTGTGAGTCCAGTTTTAGATTCCGATGCTACACTTCTGGTTTACTGTATACCTTGGACCTTCTTATTGACGATGAAACACAGAAATTACTTCGGAATTAAATTCAAAATTCGCAATGCCGCCTTTAGTACAAGAGGACGGATACTCTAACTTTCTATGATTTGAACCCCTCCTGTGAGTCCAGTTTCAGATTCCGATGGTTCACTTCAGGTTTACTGTATACCTTGGACCCTCTTATTGACGATGAAGCACAGAAAATGCATCGGGATTAAATTCAAAAGGCACAATGCCGACTTTAGTACAAGAGGACCGACACTCCAACTTTCTATGATTTGAACCTCTCCAGTGAGTCCAGTTTTAGATTCCGATGCTTCACTTCAGGTTTCCTGTATACCTTGGACCTTCTTATTGACGATGAAACACAGAAATTGCATTTTAATTTAATACAAAAAGCACAATGCCGACTTAAGTTCAAGAGGACTGACACTCTAACTTTCTACGATTTGAACCTCTCCTGTGAGTCCAGTGCTAGATTCCGATGCTTCACTTCGGGATTCCTGTATACCTTGGACCTTCTTATTGACGATGAAACACAGAAATTGCATCCGAATTTACTACAAAAGGCACAATGGCGACTTAAGTACAAGATTACTGACACTCTCAGTTTCTATGTTTTGAACCTCTCCTGTGAGTCCAGTTTTAGATTCCGATGCTTCATCTCAGGATTGCTATATACCTTTGACCTTCTTATTGACGATGAAACACAGAAATTGCATCGGAATTAAATTCTAAAGGCACAATGCTGACTTACGTACATGAGGACTGACAATCTAACTTTCTATGATTTGAACCTCTCCTGTGAGTCCAGTTTTAGATTCCGTTGCTTCACTTCAGATTTACTGTATACCTTGGACCTTCTTAATGACGATTAAACTCAGAAATTGCATCGGAATTAAATTCAAAAGGCACAATGCCGACTTAAGTACAAGAGGACTGACACTCTAACTTTCTATGATTGCAACCTCTACTGTGAGTCCAGTTTTAGATTCCGATGCTTCACTTCAGTTTTACTGTATACCTTGGACCTACTTATTGACAATGAAACACAGAAATTACATCGGAATGAAATTCAAAAGTCACAATTCCGCCTTAAGTACAAAAGGACGGATACTCTAACTTTCTATGATTTGAACCTCTCCTGTGTGTCCAGTTTTAGATTCCGATGCTTCACTTCAGGTTTACTGTATACCTTGGACCTTCTTATTGACGATGAAACACAGAAAATGCATCGGAATTAAATTCAAAAGGCACAATGCCGACTTAAGAACAAGAGTACAGACACTCCAACTTTCTATGATTTGAACCTCTCCAGTGAGTCCAGTTTTAGATTCCCATGCTTCACTTCAGGTTTCCTGTATACCTTGGACCTTCTTTTTGACGATGAAACACAGAAATTGCATCCCAATTAAATTCAAAAGGCACAATGCCGACTTAAGTACAAGAGGACTGACACTCTAACTTTCTATGATTTGAACCTCTCCTGTGAGTCCAGTTTTAGATTCCGATGCTTCACTTCAGGTTTACTGTATACCTTGGACCTTCTTAATGACGATGAAACTCAGATATTGCATCGGAATTAAATTCAAAAGGCACAATGCCGACTTAAGTACAAGAGGACTGACACTCTAACTTTCTATGATTTCAACCTCTCCTGTGAGTCCAGTTTTAGATTCCGATACTTCACTTCAGGTTTACTGTATTCCTCGGACCTTCTTATTGACGAAGAAACACAGAAATTGCATCCCAATTTAATACAAAAGGCACAATGCCGACTTAAGCACAAATGGACTGACACTCTAACTTTCTTTGATTTGAACCTCTCCTGTGAGACCAGTTTTAGATTCTGGTGCTTTACTTCAGGTTTACTGTATCCCTTGGAATTTCTTATTGACGTTGAAACACAGAAATTGCATCCGAATTTAATACAAAAATCAAAATCCCGACTTAAGTACAAGAGGACTGACACTGTAACTTTCTATGATTTGAACCTCTCCTGTGAGTCCTGTTTTAGACTCCGATGCTTCACTTCAGGTTTACTGTATACCTTGACCTTCTTATTGACGATGAAACACAGAAATTGGATCCGAATTCAACACAAAAGGCTCAATGCCGACCTAAGTACAAGAGGACTGACACTCTTACTTTCTATGATTTGAACCTCTCCTATGAGTCCAGTTTTAGATTTCCGATGCTTCACTTCAGGTTTACTGTATACCTTGGACCTTCTTATTGACGATGAAGCAAAGAAAATGCATCGGAATAAAATTCAAAAGGCACAATGCCGACTTCAGTACAAGAGGACCGACACTCCAATTTTCTATGATTTGAACCTCTCCAGTGAGTCCAGTTTTAGATTCCGATGCTTCACTTCAGGTTTCCTGTATATCTTGGACCTTCTTTTTTACGATGAAACACAGAAATTACATCCGAATTAAATTCAAAATGCATAATGCCGACTTAAGTACAAGAGGACTGACACTCTAACTTACTATGATTTGAACCTCTCCTGTGAGTCTAGTTTTAGATTCCGATACTTCACTTCAGGTTTACTGTATCCCTTGGATCTTCTTATTGACGAAGAAACACAGAAATTGCATCCGAATTTAATACAACAGGCACAATGCCGACTTAAGCACAAAAGGACTGACACTCTAACTTTCTATGATTTGAACCTCTCCTGTGAGACCAGTTTTAGATTCTGGTGCTTCACTTCAGGTTTACTGTATCCCTTGGACTTTCTTATTGACGATGAAACACAGACATTGCATCGGAATTTAATTCAAAAGGCACAATGACGACTAAAGTACAGGAGGACTGACACTTTACTTTAAAATGATTTGAACTTCTCCTGTGAGACCAGTTTTAGATTCTGATACTTCACGTCAGGTTTACTGTATCCTTTGCACCTTCATATTGACGATGAAACACAGAAATTGCATCGGAATTTTATACAAAAGGCACGATGCCGACTTACGTACAAGAGGACTGACACTCTAACATTCATTGATTTGAACCTCTGCTGTGAGTCCAGTTTTATATTCCGATGCTTCACTTCAGGTTTAATGTATACCTTGGACCGTCTTATTGACGATGAAACTCAGAAATTGCATCAGAATTTAATACAAACGTCACAATGTCGACTTAAGTACAAGAGGACGGCCACTCTAACTTTCTATGATTTGACCCTCCTCTGTGAGTCCAGTTTGAGATTCCGATGCTTCACTTTAGGTTTACTGTATCCCTTGGACCTTGTTATTGACGATGATACACAGAAATTGCATCCGAATTTAATACAAAAGGCACAATGCCGCCTTAAGTACAAGAATACTGACACTCTAACTTTCATTGATTTAAACCTCTCCTGTGAGTCCAGTTTTAGATTCTGATGCTACACATCAGGTTCACAGTATACCTTGGACCTCCATTTTGACAATGAAACACAGAAATTGTATCCGAATTTAATACAAAAGGCACAATGCCGACTTAAGTACAAAAGGACTGACACTCTCACTTTCTATGATTTGAACCTCTCCTGTGAGTCCAGTTTTAGATTCCGATGCTTCACTTCGAGTTTACTGTATCCCTTGGACCTTCTTATTGGCGATGAAACACAGAAATTGCTTCCGAATTTAATACAAAACACACAATGCCAATTTAAGTACAAGAGGACTGCCACTCTAAATTTCTATGATTTGAACCTCTCCTATGAGTCCAGTTTTAGATTCCGATGCTTCACTTCAGGTTTAGTGCATCCCTTGGCCCTTCTTATTGACGATGAAACACATAAATTGCATCCGAATTTATTACCAAAGGCACAACGCCGTCTTAAGTAAAAGAGGATTGAACTCTAACTTTCTATGATTTGAACCTCTCCTGTCAGTTCAGTTTTAGATTCCGATGCTTCAATTCAGGTTTACTGTATCGCTTAGACATTCTTAATGACGATGAAACACAGAAATTGTATCCGAATTTAATACAAAAGGCACAATGACGACTTAAGTACTAGAAGACTGACACTTTAACTTTCCATGATTTGAACCTCTCCTGTGAGTCCAGTTTTAGATTCTGGTTTGTCACTTCAGGTTTACTGTATCCCTTGGACTTTCTTATTGACGATGAAACACAGAAATTGCATCCGAATTTAATACAAAATGCAAAATGGCGACTTAAGTACAAGAGGACTGACACTCTAACTTTCTATGTTTTGAACCTCTCCTGTGAGTCCTGTTTTAGATTCCGATGCTTCACTTCAAGTTTACTGTATACCTTGACCTTCTTATTGACGATGAAACACAGAAATTGCATCCGAATTTAACACAAAAGGCTCAATGCCGACCTAAATACAAGAGGACTGACACTCTCACTTTCTATGATTTGAACCTCTCCCGTGAGTCCAGTTTTAGATTCCGATGCTCCACTTCAGTTTTACTGTATACCTTGCACCTTGTAAGTTGACGATGAAACCAGGAAATTGCATCCGAATTTAAAACAAAACGCACAATGCCGACTTAAGTACAAGAGGACTGACACACTAACATTCTATGATTTGAACCCCTCCTGTGAGACCAGTTTTAGATTCCGAAACTTCACTTCAGGTTTATTCTATCCTTTGGACCTTCTTATTGACGATGAAACACTGAAATTGCATCCGAATTTTATACTAAAGGCACGATGCCGACTTAAGTACAAGAGAACTGACACTCTAACGTTCTACGATTTGAACCTCTCCTGTGAGTCCAGTTTTAGATTCCGATGCTTCACATCAGGTTTACTGTATCCCTTGGACATTCTTATTGGCGATGAAACACAGAAATTGCATCCGAATTTAATACAAAATGCAGAATGCCGTCTTATGTACAAAAGGACTGACACTCTAACTTTCTATGATTTGAACCTCTCCTGTGAGACCAGTTATAGATTCCGACGTTTCACTTCAGGTTAACTGTATACCTCTGACCTTCTTATTGGCGATGAAACACAGAAATTGAATCGGAGTTAAATTGAAAAAGCACAATGCCGACTTAACTACAAGAGGACTGACACTCTAACTTTCTATGATTTGAACCTCTCATGTGACTCCAGTTTTAGATTCCGAAGCTTCACTTCAGGTTTACTGTATCCCTTGAACCTTCTTATTGACGATGAAACACAAAAATAGCATCCGAATTTAATACAAAAGGCTCCATGTCGACTTAAGTACAACAGGACCGACACTCTCACTTTCTATGATTTGAACCTCTCCTGTGAGTCCAGTTTTAGATTCTGATGCTTCACTTCAGGTTTACTGTATACCTTGGACCTTCTTAATGACGATGAAACTCAGAAATTGCATCGGAATTAAATTCAAAAGGCACAATGCCGACTTAAGTACATGAGGACTGACACTCTAACTTTCTATGATTTCAACCTCTCCTGTGAGTCCAGTTTTAGATTCCGATACTTCACTTCAGGTTTACTGTATTCCTCGGACCTTCTTATTGACGAAGAAACACAGAAATTGCATCCCAATTTAATACAAAAGGCACAATGCCGACTTAAGCACAAATGGACTGACACTCTAACTTTCTATGATTTGAACCTCTCCTGTGAGACCAGTTTTAGATTCTGGTGCTTTACTTCAGGTTTACTGTATCCCTTGGAATTTCTTATTGACGTTGAAACACAGAAATTGCATCCGAATTTAATACAAAAATTAAAATCCCGACTTAAGTACAAGAGGACTGACACTGTAACTTTCTATGATTTGAACCTCTCCTGTGAGTCCTGTTTTAGACTCCGATGCTTCACTTCAGGTTTACTGTATACCTTGACCTTCTTATTGACGATGAAACACAGAAATAGGATCCGAATTCAACACAAAAGGTTCAATGCCGACCTAAGTACAAGAGGACTGACACTCTTACTTTCTATGATTTGAACCTCTCCTATGAGTCCAGTTTTAGATTTCCGATGCTTCACTTCAGGTTTACTGTATACCTTGGACCTTCTTATTGACGATGAAGCAAAGAAAATGCATCGGAATAAAATTCAAAAGGCACAATGCCGACTTCAGTACAAGAGGACCGACACTCCAATTTTCTATGATTTGAACCTCTCCAGTGAGTCCAGTTTTAGATTCCGATGCTTCACTTCAGGTTTCCTGTATACCTTGGACCTTCTTTTTTACGATGAAACACAGAAATTACATCCGAATTAAATTCAAAATGCACAATGCCGACTTAAGTACAAGAGGACTGACACTCTAACTTACTATGATTTGAACCTCTCCTGTGAGTCTAGTTTTAGATTCCGATACTTCACTTCAGGTTTACTGTATCCCTTGGATCTTCTTATTGACGAAGAAACACAGAAATTGCATCCGAATTTAATACAACAGGCACAATGCCGACTTAAGCACAAAAGGACTGACACTCTGACTTTCTATGATTTGAACCTCTCCTGTGAGACCAGTTTTAGATTCTGGTGCTTCACTTCAGGTTTACTGTATCCCTTGGACTTTCTTATTGACGATGAAACACAGACATTGCATCGGAATTTAATTCAAAAGGCACAATGACGACTAAAGTACAGGAGGACTGACACTTTACTTTAAAATGATTTGAACTTCTCCTGTGAGACCAGTTTTAGATTCTGATACTTCACGTCAGGTTTACTGTATCCTTTGCACCTTCATATTGACGATGAAACACAGAAATTGCATCGGAATTTTATACAAAAGGCACGATGCCGACTTACGTACAAGAGGACTGACACTCTAACATTCATTGATTTGAACCTCTGCTGTGAGTCCAGTTTTATATTCCGATGCTTCACTTCAGGTTTAATGTATACCTTGGACCGTCTTATTGACGATGAAACTCAGAAATTGCATCAGAATTTAATACAAACGTCACAATGTCGACTTAAGTACAAGAGGACGGCCACTCTAACTTTCTATGATTTGACCCTCCTCTGTGAGTCCAGTTTGAGATTCCGATGCTTCACTTTAGGTTTACTGTATCCCTTGGACCTTGTTATTGACGATGATACACAGAAATTGCATCCGAATTTAATACAAAAGGCACAATGCCGCCTTAAGTACAAGAATACTGACACTCTAACTTTCATTGATTTAAACCTCTCCTGTGAGTCCAGTTTTAGATTCTGATGCTACACATCAGGTTCACAGTATACCTTGGACCTCCATTTTGACAATGAAACACAGAAATTGTATCCGAATTTAATACAAAAGGCACAATGCCGACTTAAGTACAAAAGGACTGACACTCTCACTTTCTATGATTTGAACCTCTCCTGTGAGTCCAGTTTTAGATTCCGATGCTTCACTTCGAGTTTACTGTATCCCTTGGACCTTCTTATTGGCGATGAAACACAGAAATTGCTTCCGAATTTAATACAAAACACACAATGCCAATTTAAGTACAAGAGGACTGCCACTCTAAATTTCTATGATTTGAACCTCTCCTATGAGTCCAGTTTTAGATTCCGATGCTTCACTTCAGGTTTAGTGCATCCCTTGGCCCTTCTTATTGACGATGAAACACATAAATTGCATCCGAATTTATTACCAAAGGCACAACGCCGTCTTAAGTAAAAGAGGATTGAACTCTAACTTTCTATGATTTGAACCTCTCCTGTCAGTTCAGTTTTAGATTCCGATGCTTCAATTCAGGTTTACTGTATCGCTTAGACATTCTTAATGACGATGAAACACAGAAATTGTATCCGAATTTAATACAAAAGGCACAATGACGACTTAAGTACTAGAAGACTGACACTTTAAGTTTCCATGATTTGAACCTCTCCTGTGAGTCCAGTTTTAGATTCTGGTTTTTCACTTCAGGTTTACTGTATCCCTTGGACTTTCTTATTGACGATGAAACACAGAAATTGCATCCGAATTTAATACAAAATGCAAAATGGCGACTTAAGTACAAGAGGACTGACACTCTAACTTTCTATGATTTGAACCTCTCCTGTGAGTCCTGTTTTAGATTCCGATGCTTCACTTCAAGTTTACTGTATACCTTGACCTTCTTATTGACGATGAAACACAGAAATTGCATCCGAATTTAACACAAAAGGCTCAATGCCGACCTAAATACAAGAGGACTGACACTCTCACTTTCTATGATTTGAACCTCTCATGTGACTCCAGTTTTAGATTCCGATGCTTCACTTCAGGTTTACTGTATCCCTTGAACCTTCTTATTGACGATGAAACCCAAAAATAGCATCCGAATTTAATACAAAAGGCACCATGTCGACTTAAGTACAACAGGACCGACACTCTCACTTTCTATGATTTGAACCTCTCCTGTGAGTCCAGTTTTAGATTCTGATGCTTCACTTCAGATTTACTGTATACCTTGGACCTTCTTAATGACGATGAAACTCAGAAATTGCATCGGAATTAAATTCAAAAGGCACAATGCGGCCTTAAGTACAAGAGGACTGACACTCTAACTTTCTATGATTTCAACCTCTACTGTGAGTCCAGTTTTAGATTCCGATGCTTCACTTCTGGTTTACTGTATACCTTGGACCTTCTTATTGACGATGAAACACAGAAATTACATCGGAATTAAATTCAAAAGTCGCAATGCCGCCTTTAGTACAAGAGGACGGATACTCTAACTTTCTATGATTTGAACCTCTCCTGTGAGTCCAGTTTTAGATTCCGATGGTTCACTTCAGGTTTACTGTATACCTTGGACCCTCTTATTGACGATGAAGCACAGAAAATGCATCGGGATTAAATTCAAAAGGCACAATGCCGACTTTAGTACAAGAGGACCGACACTCCAACTTTCTATGATTTGAACCTCTCCAGTGAGTCCAGTTTTAGATTCCGATGCTTCACTTCAGGTTTCCTGTATACCTTGGACCTTCTTTTTGACGATGAAACACAGAAATTGCATCCGAATTAAATTCAAAAGGCACAATGCCGACATAAGTAGAAGAGGACTGACACTCAAACTTTCTATGATTTCAACCTCTCCTGTGAGTCCAGTTTTAGATTCCGATACTTCACTTCAGGTTTACTGTATCCCTTGGGCCTTCTTATTGACGAAGAAACACAGAAATTGCATCCGAATTTAATACAAAATGCACAATGCCGACTTAAGCACAAAAGGACTGACACTCTAACTTTCTATGATTTGAACCTCTCCTGAGAGTCCAGTTTTAGATTCCGATGCTTCACTTCAGGTTTACTGTATACCTTGGACCTTCTTATTGACGATGAAACACAGAAATTGCATTTTAATTTAATACAAAAAGCACAATGCCGACTTAAGTTCAAGAGGACTGACACTCTAACTTTCTACGATTTGAACCTCTCCTGTGAGTCCAGTGCTAGATTCCGATGCTTCACTTCGGGTTTCCTGTATACCTTGGACCTTCTTATTGACGATGAAACACAGAAATTGCATCCGAATTTACTACAAAAGGCACAATGGCGACTTAAGTACAAGAGGACTGACACTCTCAGTTTCTATGCTTTGAACCTCTCCTGTGAGTCCAGTTTTAGATTCCGATGCTTCACCTCAGGATTGCTATATACCTTTGACCTTCTTATTGACGATGAAACACAGAAATTGCATCGGAATTAAATTCTAAAGGCACAATGCTGACTTACGTACATGAGGACTGACAATCTAACTTTCTATGATTTGAACCTCTCCTGTGAGTCCAGTTTTAGATTCCAATGCATCACTTCAGGTTTACTGTGTACCTTGGACCTTCTTATTGACGATGAAACACAGATATTGCATCGGAATTAAATTCAAAATTTACAATGCCGACTTAGGTACAAGAGGACTGACACTCTAACTTTCTATGATTTGAACCTCTCCTGTGAGTCCAGTTTCTGATTCCGATACTTCACTTCAGGTTTACTGTATCCTTTGGACCTACTTATTGACGATGAAACACAGAAATTGCATCCGAATTTTATACAAAAGGCACGATACCGACTTAAGTACAAGAGGACTGACACTCTAACTATCTATGATTTGAACCTCTTCTGTGATACCAGTTTTAGGTTCCGATGCATCACTTAAGGTGGACTGTATCCCTTTTACCTTCTTATTGACGATGAAGCACAGAAATTGCATCGGAATTAAATTGAAAAAGCACAATACCGACTTCACTACAAGAGGACTGAAAAACTAACTTTCTATGATTTGAACCTCTCCTGTAAGTCCAGTTTTAGATTCCGATGCTTCACTTCAGGTTTACTGTATCCCTTGGACCTTCGAATTGACGATGAAACACAGAAATAGCATCCGAATTTAATACAAAAGGCACAATGCCGACCTAAGTACAAGAGGACTGACACTCTCCCTTTCTGTGATTTAAACCTCTCCTGTGAGTCCAGTTTTAGATTACTATGCTTCACTTCAGGTTTACTGTATAACTTGGACCTTCTTATTGACGATGAAAGACAGAAATTGCATCGGAATTAAATTCAAAAGGCACAATTCCGACTTAAGTACAAGAGCACTGACACACTGTATATGATTTGAACCTCTCCTGTGAGTCCAGTTTTAGATTCCGATGCTTCACTTCATGTTTCCTGTATACCTTGGACCTTTTTATTGACGATGAAACACAGAAATTGCATCCGAATGTAATACAAAAGGCACAATGCCGACTTAAGTACAGGAGGACTGACACTCTAGCTTTCTATGATTTGAACCTCTCCTGTGAGTCCAGTTCTAGATTCCGATGCTTCACTACAGGTATACTGTATCCCTTGGACCTTCTTATAGACGATGAAACACAGAAATTGCATCCGAATTTAATACAAAAGGCACAATGCCGACTTAAGTACAGGAGGACTGACACTCTAACTTTCTAAGATCTGAACCTCTCCTGTGAGTCCAGTTTTAGATTCCGAAGCTTCACATCTGGTTCACTGTATACCTTGGACCTTCTTATTGACGATGAAACACAGAAATTGCATCGGAATTAAGTTCAGAAGGCACAATGCCGACTTAAGTACAAGAGGACTGACACTCTAATTTTCTATGATTTGAACCACTCCTGTGAGTCGAGTTTTAGATTCCGATGCTTCACTTTAGGTTTACTGTGTAGCATGGACCTTCTTATTGACGATGAAGCACAGAAATTGAATCGGAATTAAATTCAAAAGGCACAATGTGAGTTAAGTACAAGAGGACTGACACTCTAACTTTCTATGATTTGAACCTCTCCTGTGAGTCCAATTTTAAAATCCGATGCTTCACTTCAGGTTTACTGTATCCCTTGGACCTCCTTATTGACAATGAAACACAGAAATTGCATCCGAATTTAATACATAAGGCACAATGCCGACTTAAGTACAAGAGTACTGACACTCTAACTTTCTATGATTTGAACCTCCCTCTGAGTCCAGCTTTAGATTCCGATGCTGCACTTCAGGTTTGCTGTATCCCTTGGACCATCTATTCGACGATGAAGCTTAGATATTGCATCGGAATTAAATTCAAAAGGCACAACGCTGACTTAAGTACAAGAGGACTGACACACTCACTTTCTATGATTTGAACCTCTCCGGTGAGTCGAGTTTTAGATTCCGATACTTCACTTCAGGTTTCCTGTATACCTAGAACCTTCTTATTGACGATGAAAGAAATTGCATCCGAATTTAATGCAAAAGGCACAATGCCGACTTCAGTACAAGAGGACTGACACTCTCACCTTCTATGATTTGAACCTCTCCTGTGTGTCCAGTTTTACATTCCGATGCTTCACTTCAAGTTTACTGTATTCTTTGGACCTTCTTATTGACCATGAGACACAGAAATTGCATCCGAATTTTATACAAAATGCACATTGCCGAGTTAAGTGCAAGAGGACTGAAACTCTCACTTTCTATGATTTTAACCTCTCCTGTGAGTCCAGTTTTAGATTCCGATGCTTCGCTACATGTTTCCTGTATACCTTGGACCTTTTTATTGACGATGAAACACAAAAATTGCATCCGAATGTAATACAAAAGGCACATTGCCGACTTAAGTACAAGAGGACTGACACTCTCACTTTCTATGATTTGAACCTCTTCTGTAAGTCCAGTTTTAGATTCCGATGCTTCACTTCAGGTTTACTGTATACCTTGGCCCATCTTAATGACGATGAATCACAGAAATTGCATCCCAATTTAATACAAGTCACAATGCCGACTTAAGTGCAAGAGGACTGACACTCTAACTTTCTATGATTTGAACCTCTCCTGTGAGTCCAGTTTTAGATTCCGATGCTTCACTTCAGGTTTACTGTATCCCTTGTACCTTCTTACAGACGATGAAACACAGAAATTACATCCGAATTTAATACAAAAGGCACAATGCCGACTGAAGTACAGGAGGACTGACACTCTCACTTTCTATGATTTAAACATCTCCTGTGAGTCCAGTTTTAGATTCCGATGCTTCACTTCAGGTTTACTGTATCCCTTGGAACTTCTTACTGACGATGAAACAGAGAAATTGCCTCCGAATATAATACAAAAAGCACAATGCCGACTTAAGTACAAGAGGACTGACACTCTATCTTTCTATGATTTGAACCACTCCTGTGAGTCCAGTTTTAGATTCCGATGCTTCACTTCAGGTTTACTGTATCCCTTGGACCTTCTTATTGACGATGAAACACAGAAATTACATCCGAATTAAATACAAAAGACACAATGCCGACCTAAGTACAAGAGGACGGACACTCTAACTTTTTATGATTTGAACCTCTCCTGTGAGTCCAGTCTTAGATTCCGATGCATCACTTCAGGTTTACTGTATACCTTGGACCTTCTTATTGACGATGAAACACAGAAATTGCATCGGAATTAAATTCAAAAGGCACAATGCCAACGTAAATTCTAGACGAGTGACACTCTAACTTTCTATGATTTGAACCTCTCCTGTGAGTCCAGTTTTAGATTCCGATGCTTCACTTCAGTTTTACTGCGTAGCATGGACCTTCTTATTGACGATGAAGCACAGAAATTGTATCGGAATTAAATTCAAAAGGAACAATGTGAGTAAAGTACACTAGGACTGACACTCTAACTTTCTATGATTTGAACCTCTCCTGTGAGTCCAGTTTTAAATTCCGATGCTTCACTTCAGGTTTACTGTATCCCTTGGATCTCCTTGTGACGATTAAACACAGAAGTTGCATCCGAATTTAATACATAAGGCACAAAGCCGGCTTAAGTACAAGAGTACTGACACTCTCACTTTCTATGATTTGAACCTCTCCTGTGAGTCCAGTTTTGGATTCCGAAGCTTCACATCAAGTTTACTGTATTTCAAGAACCTTCTTATTGACGATGAAACACAGAAATTACATCCGAATTAAATACAAAAGACACAATGCCGACCTAAGTACAAGAGTACTGACACTCTCACTTTCTATGATTTGAACCTCTCCTGTGAGTCCAGTTTTGGATTCCGAAGCTTCACATCAAGTTTACTGTATTCCAAGAACCTTCTTATTGACGATGAAAGACAGAAATTGCATCCGAATGTAATACAAAAGGCACAATGCCGACTTAAGTACAAGAGGACTGACACTCTAACTTTCTATGATTTGAACCACTCCTGTGAGTCCAGTTTTAGATTCCGATGTTTCATTTCAGGTTTACTGTATACCTTGGACCTTCTTATTGACGATGAAACACAGAAATTGCATCGGAATTAAATTCAAAAGGCAAAATGCCAACGTAAGTTCTAGAAGACTGACACTCTAACTTTCTATGATTTGAACCTCTCCTGTGAGTCCAGTTTTAGATTCCGAAGCTTCACTTCAGGTTTACTGCGTAGCATGGACCTTCTTATTGACGATGAAGCACAGATATTAAATCGGAATTAAATTCAAAAGGCACAATGTGAGTTAAGTACAAGAGGACTGACACTCTAAATTTCTATGATTTGAACCTCTCCTGTGAGTCCAATTTTAAAATCCGATGCTTCACTTCAGGTTTACTGTATCCCTTGGACCTCCTTATTGACGATGAAAGACAGAAATTGCATCCGAATTTAATACATAAGGCACAAAGCCGGCTTAAGTACAAGAGTACTGACACTCTAACTTTCTATGATTTGAACCTCTCTCTGAGTCCAGCTTTAGATTCCGATGCTTCTCTTCAGGTTTGCTGTATCCCTTGACCATCTTTTTGACGATGAAGCTTAGATATTGCATCGGAATTAAATTAAGAAGGCACAATGCCGACTTAAGTACAAGAGGACTGACACACTCACTTTCTATGATTTGAACCTCTCCTGTGAGTCCAGTTTTAGATTCCGATTCTTCACTTCAGGTTTACTGTATCCCTTGGACCTTCTTATTGACGATGAATCACAGAAATT